>NC_069504.1:469564688-469762188 GCF_027579735.1 Bombina bombina | reverse complement strand
CATTATTATTACTATTATTGTTGTTGTTATATCGACAACAACATTAATATATTTCATTAATTCATCAATATATTAAAGGTAAAAAAATATAAATGAAAAAATAAATAAATGTGAGTGCAACTTTATTTCTTAAAAATATATATATTTTGAGAAACATAATTTACTATTCGGATGATATTCCCAGGGTGGGAGCACAAAGCCCCTGTAGATTTGCAGGGAGGGGCAGTTTATTCACCTGATATAATCTCTCTTGCAGTAGGTCTTCCCATCTCTAACAAAACACGTGCAGTTCTCATCCAGGTACTGGCTGCACTCAGCACACTTCAGGCAGGCTGCATGCCACTCCAGGTCTGGGGACACTCTGAGGATGTACTGATCAAGGATGTGACTCCCACAGCCCACACACACGGCCAGTCCGGGCTTCTCTGGCAGGGAGAGGAGCACACACAGTTATCTGGGGCTGCAGCTTCTCCCTGTCTGTGTAACAAATATACACTGTTACCTGAGGCTGCAACTTCTTGCTATGTTTACTACATATACAGTATATACACAGAAGTGTATATGACACACTTCTCCCTACAGTACCACAGTACTTATTATTTTATATTTTACTACGATCATATAGACTTCCTCCCTATATTAAAAAACAAAAATACAAAACTATAGTGATTATTAAAAAAAATACACATATAGACATTTATGCTGTAAACATACCATTGAAATATAAAAATATATTAAAAAATATACCTCTCATTTACATACAATACATAATGAGTTTATTTAAGAAATAATGCACAAATATATATGGCTTCTGTGTATATCACTATTCCATCATGCACATTTATTGACTCTTCTTTTAATATTTCACCAAGATACACATAAAACATCCTCATATATAGACATTGCATCTTACTATATTTACCCGTACTAACTATAATAATATACAAATGCCTTACACAAATAGCACTTATAAGTTATTGCCACATATATTAATTAATTCGCTATACATGCAGCACTAGTATACATTTTCCTTAGGTGTACATTAATAACATATATACAGCTTTCTATTTTATGTACCAAAACTATACACAGTTTTTTGGTTCTGCAATAAATTAATAAAACAGACAGGACAGACTAATCTCCTTCAATAATTTATAGTCTTTCCTAACCATCATTATATATTAGGTTTACCTTTTTATCTATTTTATTTGAGTGGACAATAAATATTTAGACATATATATGATTTTAAAGAAACCTGCATTTATGTATCTATTTTTCATGGGCTTTCAAAGAATGCACAAAAAAAATCTAAATATATGAACGTGTAACTGAATAACTCTAATACTGCTGCCTGCAGCTCAAATAATTTCAGCAATAACTTTAAATAAAGAGCATCCAATTCGTACAAGAAAACCTTTCCATTATATATTCAAATTAACAAAGATGAACTATATTATAAAATGACTAGCTCTATAAATGAAATACATTAAGTGTATATATATATATATATATATATATATATATATATATATATATATATATACACACGCCCTTGCTTCACAATGAGGTATAACCGCATATATAAGAAACAGATTTGTATTTATAGAGAACAATCCTGCCAGAGCCTTCATACAAAACGTATATTGGCCCATGTATTATTTATTGTGTATATGTTAAAAGCTATTTATCTTCTTGTTTTCCAGCACGTTAGAGTCAGGATAAGAGTTATGGTGATATAAACTTATTTGTGTTATATACACAACACAAAACTAATAATATCTATAAGAAAATGTAGAAAAATAAAAAGAATTACAAGATGGGAGACTGCAGATATGGATAAGGTACTACAGTGTTATAATGGTTTATAAGAACAAATAATGCTGATAAAAGTTTTTTGCTGAAGAGAATATAACATTTGTCATGTGGAGAAAGAACTTACTTTTGGGATGATCCCCCATAGCAGCCAGGAAAGAGCAGGGCAGGATAAGATCCACCATACAGCTGCAGTCAGATGCTGGGGACAGGACAGGCAGCCAGAGCTGCAGGATCTGGCTCACAGCTCCCAGGACTGGAGCCTGGACAGGGGACTGGACTGTCCCACGTACAATGCATGACGTCACCACGCACAGCCTAGGGACTCTGCCCAAAGGTTTAGGGCTGTCACAAGAAGGGGCGTGTCCGCGAATGGTGAACGCTGATTGGACATGAGTTTAATAGGCTGTCTGTTCTGGAGCTACTGTAACATGGGCTTTCAGCAGCAGGGATAATTTGGGTGATTTGTGTAATTTGGATAATATGTGTTATTAAGATGAGTGTGATTAAGATGGGGTTTTCATACTGTTCTATTACTGTTTATTGGCTGCGAGCTGTCGGATATCGTAAAGAATAATACTAATGTGTAATTTATATTCATTGGGGAACGTCCAAACAACCAGAAAACTGTAATACGTGAGATAAAAAAAGTTCTTGATATATTTAGATAATAGTAAAATCCTCTAATCTGTGTGATCGATACCACGTGCTATAAAGCAATGCAAAACCTCAAATCAGGGCTCTCCCATGTGTGATTGATGCCTCATGCCTTATTATTCATTTGCACGTGAGAGCTCTGGGAAATGTCACCATCTGCAGCTCCTCTGTCAGGTACACATTGTCACATATTTATTATATTAGCAGTTACCCTATCACAATACAACTTTGTTACCATAGTTTACAATAAAAAAGAAGGTATTTTTAAATAACAATTTGTCAACCTTAAATTTCATATATATATAGCTCCATGTGTCTATAATTTATCATTTTAGCATTTATTATTACTTAATGCACCAACTTTTTTTTTATTAATAATGTATTTCTGCTCTGTATAATAGATGTAACATTTTGCATAGGAAGTAATAATGAATCACACAAAGTAAACCGCTATATTGTTTGTAACAATCTATATAAAATAAATACAATTAAGATACATTATTTACAATGTATGGAAATGTTGATAGATTGCTACTTACTACAGGTTCTTGTACTTTAAGTTTCAATAACTCAGCTACAAATGGTTTGTTATTTAAACATCACACCGCTGCCTTTAGCTACAAATTCAACAGTTCCATATAATTCAAACCAAAAATGCTCATTTTCACACCTTTAGTTTATATTATTGTATTGTCCCTGCTCCCATATATTGTTCCTATGTATAATACGCCTATTTATTTAACTATTATGTTATTCAAACAGAAAAATGAAAATACTTTCTGTGATTATTTTCTATATACGTTGTATTTTCCCATATAAACTTGTTTTGTTCGTTTGTTAACTTATTTCATTTACTCCATTTTCCTACACACAGTTATTGCTATGTATAACTCTATTTTTTTTTTAAACAACCCAACCAATGGTCTATATGAGTATTGTATTTTCACCTATCGTTCCCACACTGTGTTTGTTCCTGAACTGCACCTATTTAGTAGCACACTGGGTTTTTATTTGTATCACACGACTTTGTGACATTATAATGAGACTTTTACTGTGACCCCACCTTGTGACACTCATCCATGCAGCTGAAAGGTAACAAGACGGGGTCTGGGCACTTTTCTGAAACATTCAGGAATCAATAAGGGTAATTTGCTAATCTGTAGGTTTATGGCACTATTGCAAGTATAACAATTACACAAATTGTGCCCTATTAGAGCATCCGGCTGAAGTTGTAATTAGCCAGAGAGATTCCTGCCCTGCTGCTCCAATGCAAACGCTTTGCCCACATGCCAGCCTATTAGAGTCTCTGCTTATTACCTTTAAAGGGGCAGTAAAGTCAAATTTAAACTTTCATGATTCAGATAGAGCATGCTATTTTAAACTACTTTTCAATTATTTACTTGTATTATCTAATTTGCTGCATTCTGTTGGCATCATTTGTTGAAACATATACCTACATAGGCTAAGAAGCAGCAATGCACTGCATACTAGCTAGCTGCTGATTGGTGGTTGCACATATATGACTGTGCAACCACCAAGTAGTGCCTCAATTTCAACAAAGGGTATCAAGAGAGTGAAACACATTTGATAATATAAGTAGAATGAAAAGTTATTTGAAATAGTATGCTCTATCCGAAACATGAAAGAAAAAAAATGTGATTCATGTCTCTAAAGATAAACAGCTGGGCACAAGTATGGGGAAATAAAAAAATCTAACTCAGGAACCCTTGACAGGCCAGATTGTCATGATATCTGAAGGAGAGCAAAGGTGAAATAATCAGCCGATCAGTAACCATGGTCATTAACCTGCTTTCACCCACCAGCTGCTTTTTAAATATCAAGAAAATCTGTCCATTATTTTTGCACTATTCCTTGCATATAACCAGGTCCAGCTCTATAATAATATAGTCTGTATTTGAAATAGGTGTCACATGAAGAGGACTGTGTTATTTTAAGAGAACATATTCTCATAAGGGTCGTTTGATTGGGTATCCTCATGCCCTTGTGTGACATTTCTGCTGAATTTAATCTTTGAAATGGCTGACTATGTTTGGGTTTAGACTCTAGTTGACAGAGACTGGGGTGTAATTCTGGCATTGGAACCAGACAGCACAATTTTACATGACTGCCCTGTATCATAATATTTGTTTAACCCCTGTATAAACAGCTATGGCCATTCTATCTGGTTCCTCAATACCTCATGTTCAAACGATTGGTGTCATATTTAAATCTGCATTTCATGACACTACAACAGTCACTATATTTTGCAAGTAAATTTCCTTTGGAAATTGTCTTTCCAATCTGTTTGCTTCTTGGAAGTGGCTCTTTTTCCTGTCTAAACCAAGTCCTGCTGTTTTCATGGTGCTGGACTGATCTATTACAGACTATGATTTTTCCATGTCCCATGCAGCAGTTCTAAACTTGATGGCCCAGTAGTCCATAGCTGACTATAAGTATTGCCAAATCCTGTCCAGGAGTTCTAAACTCACTGATGTGCAAAGTACAGTCCTTAGTTCTAAAACTGCTGTCCCAGACCATTGCTGACTAAAAGATTGTTATAGCTGCTCCAGAAGGATATTGGTTTTATCTTTAATTTGAATCTATGTTGTCATTTTCCACTGGCCTTTCCTAAACAGCCTATCAAAGTCTTGCATCAAAGTTCCCACTAAAACTCTGTATTACAAGCTTTAAACTAAGTAACTAGATTTACTGAATGGATTGAGGCAATAACATAAATGCTGTATCATCAGAGTTCACCAGTGGAGATTCTCAGGAATCATGTCTGCATCTTGTTTAGATAATGTTTATCAGAGATATTGTCAATGCACATAATAGGTGTCTTTTTATCTGCTGGCGAAATATCATACATATCAACATTCCTAAAAAGGTTTTTAAAAAAACCCCATTAGAACTAAATTTTGTGTGCAGTATGCAAAATTAGAGATATAGATTTGGAAAACTCACTTCCTCACTTGGGGCAATGAACAAAATCCATGAAAAGCCTCTTGAGTATATTTATCTCTAAGACAGTTTACCCTAAAATTTTATCCCTTTTAATTTATTCCCAAAGATCAATTTTACCTGCTGGAGTGTATTAAATTGTTTACAAATAACTCATTTGACTTTATATTAACATTTCAAATAGCTTATGTAACCTGTGGTATCCCTATGTATATGAAACGTTTCTATACTTAATCATTGACTATTGATACAATGTGTAAACGCCTCAAGCAAAAAATAAAATAAAAAATACTCTCCCAGTGGAGTGTGAGAAAGATAAAGTTATAAAATGTTATTTTTCTATTGTTCTTTCTAAGTATTGTATAAAGGCATAGCTAAGAAAGTGAGTGAAGCATTTGAGTGATAAGATAAAGATGTCTGGTCTGATCTGTCTGCAATCCAGTGGCGTAGCGTGGGGGGGGCCACAGGGGCGGTTGCCCCGGGCGCAAAATTCTGGGGGGCGCAAAATGCTTGGCTCCCAGCCTCCCCAGTCCCCACCATCTCAAGACAGTAGACAGTCACAGTCCCACTCCAAGCGGCGCTACAGGGAGGCTAAAAAATCTGACAGGCGCCTGCGCCCAGCCATTCTGTCTCTCAAGTGAACTGTCTACTACTCTGAAGTCAAGACGTGCTGTGTAATGATTTAATTATCATAATTTTATGAGTGTAATCCTATCCGACCGTTACCTGCTGCTAGACTAGTGTTTATGCCACTAGTTAGCACGGTCCACTCCCACTCCCAGCGCACATGTCAGGAGGGAGGAAGAAGTCAGAGCAGCAGAGCCAGAGTGGAGTCAGACTAGTATGCCGCGCCCGCAATGATAAGGTAAGTAGTGTCAACAGAAATTACCAAACTCATCACCGGGTCCGTATCAGAACCAGACCACCAGTGCCACTGCCAGCCAGAATTATAATTAAATTATTATAGCCCCTGTTTTTGCCTGGGCCCTGGGGAATAGGGATTGGAAATGGCAACGCACGCAAAATGCAGCTTAGCCTCTACCGTTACCCAGGTGACGTCGCAGGGCCAGCCAGCCAAGTTCCAAAGGACCCAGAGTCACTCTGAGCCAGCCAGCCAAATTCCAACTTCCAAAGGACCCAGAGTCTGAGCCAGCCAGCATGCCAGAGTGTGAGAGTGATCTATGCTGCTTTAAAGTGAAAGCTGGTTATTTTATTTCAAATTCATTTTTAACCTGGGTAAAATAAAACATACAAGATGTAAATGATCTACATCTTGTATGTTTTACCCAGGTTAAAAATGAATTTAAAAAAAATAACTGGCTTTCACTTTAAAGCAGCATAGATCACTCTCACACTCTGGCATGCTGGCTCAGATGTATTTAAAAATTAAATCCCATGTTTAAATATTAAACCATAAAAAATTTAATTGTTAAGTTATATAATCTACTTACTTAATGTATATAATAAAGTAATGGCTGCCTGCCTGCAACCATATTGAATCCTAATTTTTAAGGATGAATGTAGAGTTTAGAATTATATATATATATATATATATATATATATATATATATATATATAGTATATATTTTTGTTGTTAAAATAAAGCTTTGTTTGTTTTAAAACAAAAACCTGTCTCCTAAGTTGTTGAGCTGTCTCCTATATTCAAAGCAAATTTGCCAATCGCTACTGTACTGGTGGAAGAGACTCAGTCAGTGCTAATGGATTAGGGGGGCGCAAATCTTGCCTTGCCCTGGGCGCTGAGAAGCCACGCTACGCCACTGCTGCAATCCTAGCCTATTTTGATGGGCTGTGGTTTCAAAGAGCAAATCCAGGTATTTTATTTGCAAAATGGAATGTTCAATTACTCACATTGCCCCTATCTCTCTTTATTAAAACCTTTTTGTAATTCCATACAGCTGTACTTCTAACTTATTCTGTATAAATCAACATAGCACCCGATATAACTCCTCCTAATGCTCCTAACTTTGTTCTATAATTCCTCTTATTGTACTAAATAACCACACCCTAAAATATTACTTTTTTTTTTTTAATTTAGCTCAACATATTAATAAAATAAATTAGAGAGCATGATTGACTTGATGTACGTTTTAATTACAGTTTATTTTATTATATAACATAAGGAAGAACTTTCTATACAGTGTATAAGCTTTAATAGAGTCTGCCACCTATACTTATTTAGTAAGTACCGCCTCTTATTCCCTATATGCTATACATCCCACACCTGACATTTTCTTACTGTAGGAGACTGTTCTCCATACCTCATCCCAGGTCCACTATCTTGGTGTCACACTTGACTCTAAATGTACATTCACTCCACATAAACAGGCTCTTAACAAATCATGCCATGCACACCTATGCAACATTTCCAAAATTCAACCTTTCCTTTCTCAAGAGAATACAAAAATACTAATTAATTCCTTCATTTTCGTATGCATTGACTATTGCAATCTACTTTTTAATGGCCTCTCCCCCTCCAATCTATCATGAGTGCTTCAGCTAGACTCGTCCACTGATCTACATCAGCTACTCTGACACTTCCTACACTGGCTCTCCATAACCTATAAAGCTCTCAACAGTTACTCCTAGCTATATTTCCTCTCTCATCTCCAAATACTCCCAACTCTCCCTCTCCATTCAACCTCTGACCTACATCTCCACTCCTATTATCTCTATGTCCCTTTTTCACCTCCAATACTTCTCACATGCTGCTTCTGTCCTCTGAAACTCTCTTCCCCTCTCCATCAGATTGTCTCCAACCTTGTATAGCTTCTGACTCTGTGAAAACCAACCTATTTAATAGGGACTTACCATCTCTCCCCTGTTTTCTTTCTCACCAAAATAAATATTGAACTAACTTGACTCACTGCTGCAGCTACAATCCATGTGACAAGTTACCCCAAATCTTAAGTCTCTGCACCCTCAACCTTCAGACTGTAAGCTCTATGGAGCAGGGCCTTTCTCTTTCTTTACTAACTTATTTTGTTTTATCTGTTATGTATTTGTATCTTACCACAAATCATTGTACTTACCTACTTTTGTGGCATTATACAAATAAATGATACTAATAATTGAGTCTGGAGATACTTTCAGTTTTGTTTCTTAAAGTGCTGGTAAATCCAAGCGTTTTTTAAATGCTAGGATTTACCAGTGCTATAAATAATGGGGCCTTTCAGTCATCAAGCATAGCCTATAGACAGCTATTGGCTAAGAGGTGGAAAGTCACCCCATTGAAGAAAATAGTGTTTTGTTGTAGGGGCCAGAGACGCTCAGCACAGCATAAACTGCAGGCAAATAAAGGATTTTCTTTTATACTTCATGACTGAAAGTCCCCTTTATTTATAACAATGGTAAATCCTAGCGTTTCAAAAATGCTAAGATTTACCATCACTTTAACTTCATCTGCAAATTCTACATGAAATAATGAGAATGCCCAGGCACCATGTTACTTTCTGGAACTGCTAAAGTAACCCCATTTAAAGTGTGGCTGGTGTCACAGGATACATTGCAGGTGACATTTGGGGCTATTGCCTTATTTACAGCAGGCCCCCTGCAAGCTGAATGATATACCTCTAGTAGTGACATATAACAGAAACAATTGTATATTAAAACAAAGAACAGTTAAAACAAAGAAAACATAATTTAGAAAACAAGAAAAACAAATATTGCTACAAGTAAGACCTGGGTATATGAGGAATATAGTTTTGCTTTCACCATTTCATTAAAGGGACATGAATCACAACATTTTTCTTTCATGATACATATGGAGCATACAATTGTAAACAACTTTCCAATTTACTTCTGTTATATAATTTTGCTATCTTGGTATCCTTTGTTCAAAAGCATACCTAGGTAGACTCAGGAGCTGATAGCTAGCTGTACATATATACCTCTTATCAATGTGTTCAGCTAGCCCCTGTAGTGCATTGTTGCTTTTTAATAAAGGATACCAAGAGAATTAAGCAAGATTGATAATAGAAGTTAATTGGAAAGTTGTTAAAATGATATGCTCTATCTGAATCATGAAAGAAAAAAATGTGAGATTAATGTCCCTTTAAGCACTCACTACTATTTAAATACACTGCTCCTTCCTTGAGCTATTTGATAACACCAAGTTCTTTCTCTCTGCTGTACCAGTTGTAGATATCCATAATTATTGTGTGTTTATCTGCCCTTTTCATGCTAACAGCAAGTATTCGTTTAACTTATAAACAGTTTCATCAATGTCAAGTGCCCAATTTTAATGGGACAATTATAATTTAACTCTTAAAAGTTCTCGGATCAGTGTTTGAATATCAGGAATACAGTTTATGCAGACTGGGCCTTCTGCAGCTGTGCCTTTATTACAGTACTAGAGGCCAAGCGCCCTGCTTAGCCTGTCTGATGCAGATGCTGTCCTCTATCATATAGTTGGACCAGGAGAGCCCTCTGCTGGACATAGATGTAATTCTCATCAATATTATTCTTTTTATTTTGTTTATCAGCGCTGTATCATGCTGTAAATATCCTTTATCATATCAATTATAAATGATTTATTTTAGTGTCAAAAGCAGGGGGTGCACAGTAGCTATTTCAGGTATGTAGCTATACAGATTTATGTTTGTGAAACTTTTCTGCAACTTATACTACTAGAATGGTGTTTTTAAATTAAAGGTAGCGGAGCCTTTTATACATTAGTATCATTACTTATTCTTAGTACATTGATGTTTTATTCAAACTGCAACAATGAATGAACTAAGATGAAAAACTGTATGATCTATTTATCCCATCACCCATCATAAGCAATACATAGTAAACGTATTGTACAAATGATATCTAAGGGATTCCCAAAGCTTCAGACTTGATCCTACTGAGGAGGCTTTCATTTCCATAAATGGCATCGATCTCGTCATGTTGCAATTTTATTTAAAAGACCACAAGGTTTGTTTTTTGTTGGTTTTGCTTAGTTTTTTTTAAATTGAATGATTTATTTATAATCCCGAAACTTTAATTTTGAATTTTAGTTTATTAACTTTTTTTAAAAAAAGAGGTAGTCACTTACCTAGCAGCAGCCACTTTTGGAAGGATTCTTCCTTGAGTGGGGAGGTTGGATACATTATAATTATTGGTAGTCAGTTTATCTGCTGGGGTCTATCATCTATCTATCTATCTATCTATCTATCTATCTATCTGTCTGTCTGTCTGTCTGTCTCTCTCTCTGTCTGTCTGTCTGTCTGGAGGCCTGTCTGTCTAGATGTCTGTCTGTCTGTTTGTCAAATCTATCTATCTATCTATCTATCTATCTATCTATCTATCTATCTGTCTGTCTTTCTGTCTGTCAAATCTATATATAGCTGTTTGTCTAATCACTATCTATCTATCTATCTATCTATTTATCTATCTCTATCTATCTATCTATCTATCTATTTATCTATCTCTATCTGTCTATCTATCTATCTATCTATCTATCTATCTATCTATCTGTCAAATCTATCTATATCTGTCTGTCTGTCTAATCACTATCCATCTATCATCTATCAATCTATTTATCTATCTATCTATCTATCTATCTATCTATCTATCTATCTATAGCTGTCTGTCTGTGGAATCCCTATCCATCCATCTATCAATCTATCTATAGCTATCTATCATCTATCTATCATCTATCTATCTATCTATCTATCTATCTATCTATCTATCTATCTATCTATCATCTATCTATCTATCTATCTATCTATCTATCTATCTATATTATCTATCTATCTATCTATCTATCTATAGCTGTCTGGCTGTCTAATCACTAACCATCCATCTATCAATCTATCTATCTATAGCTATTTATCATCTATCTATCTATCTATCTATCTATCTATTATCTAATCTATCTATCTATATCTATCTATCTATCTATCTATCTATCTATCTATCTATCTATCTATATATCTATCTATATCTATCTATCTATCTATCTATCTATCTATCTATCTATCTATCTATCTATCTATCTAAGAATTCAGCATATCTATTAACAGATTAGTGACAGCCACCATGTATATAAAGTGTTGCCGGTAGTTAACAGTTAATAGGTAATCAGTGCAGCACATGGTGCCCATTATCATAGCAAACATGAATGATTACAAAATGCAGTGTTATAACTGTAAATGTGTAGATAATCTTATTTATCATTCAGTTATTTTCCTTGAGTAACAGTCACATTATTCTACAAAGCATCGTGTTTTTCCTGCTATGCTTTATTTTCCTAAACCAAATGTTGGTTACATAGATACCGAGCATTTCATGCTTTACTGCAACGCTCATTTCAGCATAATTTGTCAGTGTTTTTTTTTCCCAGTCATTATAGTTTCCAGCACCCATAATCAATGTATTGGCACTGAGCATCAGTAGAGGATGTTTTCATTGTTAGATCCACCATTACATTTATTATAAGTGTCACTGTGAGTTCATTTGTGCAAGAGGGTCGTGTTATGGGAAGGATGAACAAATGAACCTGTTTTGAACAATTTATGACTCTTTGGTGCAGCATATCTTCCACGTTGTGTGCCGTGAGTATATTGGACAAACTAAGCCCCTTAATGGATGTATCAATAATAAATGTCATCCTGACAGTTGCAATGTTTTCCACAAGTGAATATTTTATATGATTTTTTTTTTTTGCTTTTAAAAGTAGAAAAATGAATTCATGATGTAAATATTTCCTCCCAGACAAGCCCCAAGCTGTGTAACTCTTTAACTGCTGGAAGAGTCAGTACTGTTAAAAGAGAATAAAAAAGGTAAAACAAATACATCAGCTCAAGCTAATGAAGGAACAATTTGTTAAGTTTCTAACGCTATGCTCATATACAAAAGCAGATATATTTGTATAGCTGTGTGCAGACTAAGTGATATCTATCACGAGTCAAATGATCTTATTTCTCTGGCCATACACGTTTAAAGTACAGAATGATATGAGTATGGAGATCAAACTATTATCTTCTAAAGACTTCAAGCTGTCTGCAGGGTCTTCAATCCAATTAACTGCAAGTAGCAGACTAAAAATGTCCAGATCAATCCTGAGCCAGGTTAATATTCAATCTATAATCACATTAATGACAATCTGTGCATAATTAGCTATTTGATAATCCCCAGGAATATAGAGACAGGTGTCCTATTATTGGAGAATCATGACCACCCCATCTGAAGCCCATCACTATAAGAGAATAGAAAACAATATTTTATGTTTATCTGGAAGCATGAAACAAACTAAACTATAAATCTCTTAGTTACATACAGCAACATCTTTACGTCTGGCCCAATGACTGACACCACTGTAGTAAAAACAACCTTGTCCCGGGTCAAATCTGACACTTTAATCTGCTATGGATATAATACTAATCTGGGTATAATTAGGAAATTACATTTTGTCTATATTGAGGATTGATGTTGTAATCTGTCAAAATCCAATACGAAATAAACAACAATCTGTTCATTAACTAATAAATGTGAATAGGAAAAGCTTTGGCTCATTAGAAGAAAGAAATCCTGGCTGAAATTGGGTGGATAAATTCCTAATATTTAAATGATCTGGACAGTTATCTCACAGCCTTTATATCTGAGCTATAGTCAATTCAGTATGTTGTAGGTCATGCACCAGATTATTCAAAGGGTCATGGAAGTCAAAATTAAACCCTCTTGATTCAGATAGTGCATGTGATTTAGAGACTTTATATTTTATTTACTTCTATTATCAAAGCGACTTTGTTCTTTTGGCTTTGTCAAATAGCATACCTAGGTAGTAGGTTCAGGAGCGCAATGTCATACTTGTAGCTACATGGGGAATAGTGAATATCTACATATACAGTATGCCTCTGGCCATTGGCTCATCAGATGTGTTCAGCTAGCTCCCAGCATTGCTGCTCTGGAGCTAATATTAACTGTGTGTTCAACCCATTTGCAAGGGTTAAACACATAGTTATATGCAAGTAATTAGAGCTTAAGTAACTGCACACAGAAATATATATTGTGACAGGGAACCACCACACTGGAATTTAATCTAGAAGTTCAGAATGATTTTAAACAAAAGGTTGAAAAGTGATCACTGCAGTGAAATGGCAAAACTACATTTACAAAATAATACATATTTTTAATAATTGTGTTATTTCAAGGAGACACAGACACAATCACAACTCAGTCTTGTGGGTAGTCACTTTGGTTAGATATGGGTACCAGATGTTTTCAATCTGTGCAAAAGTTTAACCCATCTTTTAAAACTTTAAACATTTAAAGAACCTATCTTTCAAAAGATCATACAACTCTTGTATGACTAACATTCAGCATTTAGTGCCTAACAGCAGTCACTAATACTTAATCAGGATTGGACAGGAGACGATGGACAAATTAATGGTAAGACCCCCTGTACATTATTACAAGCAAAGGAGCAAATTAACCAAACAATATAACTCCTTCCCCCTGATTACTGCACTTTTTTGGCATCAAACGAATGAACAATTCCATTTAGTCAATCAATCTGTTGTGTCTAGGGTTGCCACCTCAGCCATGTTTTCCAGGACACTTATGAGTTACACATGCTGTAGGGTTTGCAGAGAGGATCATGAAAGTGCTGTCCAGGGTCCCTATGTTTGTGCTATCCAGCAGCACAATGCATGTTGGCCTCTGCACACCCTGCAGCATGTGCAACTCATAATTGTCCAGGAAAACATGGCTGAGGTGGCAACCCTAGTTGTGTCAAATACTGCCCTCTGCTTATATCAAACAACTGAACGAATCACCAAAATTAAGACAAATTTGCATTAGCACGAAGCCCGAATGCACATAACTAATTGTTATGGTTACTTAAAGGGACATGAAACCCAACATTTTTCATTAATGATCCAGGTAAAACTTGCCAATTTACTTCCCTTATAATTTTTTCTTCAACCTCATGGTATCATTTATTGAAGGAGCAGCAATGCATTACTGAGAGCTAGCTGATCACACCTGAAAGCAAATGGCAAGAGGTATATATGTGTAGCCACCAATCAGCAGCTAGCTTCCAGCTCCTGAGCCTACCTTGGTATTATTTTCAACAAATGATACCAAGAGAATTAAGCAATTTAGATAATAGAAGTAAATTGGAAAGTTGTTTAAAATTGGATGCTCTATTTGAATCATAAAATAATTTTTTTGGGTTTCATGTCCTTTTAACCCTCAGTTCACCTTTCCCTGTATAAATTAGTATATTTTTACCTTGGTCAACTATTCTTGTGCCTAAGGCAGCAGGATTTAGGAGTAGTTCTACGATATCTTACTACGATTAAGGGCTAGATTACAAGTACTGTGTTAAATTACCACGGGTCACGATAAGTAACATAGCGACTACACAAACTTGTTCATGCATTAGAAGTTTAAAGTAAACAGGGGTGCTTGAGCACAAGCAAAATTTGCACTTGTCAGGTTAGCATAAGTGAAGACCTCATATAAAGTGTACGGGTTAAAAAAAAATGTGCACCAACAAAACATAAATACATTAAAATAAAGTGTAACACTTATATATCACTTTCTGATAAAAAATATTATTATAAATATTAATTACATTTTTTATTAGGGTTAAAAGGTATATGGTATATGACAAGGTGTTCAACTGGAAAGGGCTATAATGTAACCCTATTTGATTTCTTTCATGACTCAGATAGAGGAGGCAGTTTTAAGCAACTTTCTAATTTACTCCTATTATTGTTTCTTTCTTCTCTTGTGCCTAGATTTAGAGTTTTGCGTTAGGGTTAAAAAGCAGCGTTAAGGGCTCCTAACGCTGCTTTGACCGCCCGCTGGTATTTAGAATTTCCTTACCGACACTCAAAAATTTCATAACGCTGAAATCATTACCGACAACCCAGACCCAGTAGATAACATCTAACGCGAAAAAAAAACATCCACGAATCACAAAACAAATATTACACAAAGTACACTTACACTCATACAAACACTACACTATAGTTATTTTTAATTTTTAATATTTTCACGTCAAAATAGAAAGGATCAAAGTTACGAGATCTTGGGTGTTAGAAAAAAACACAACACAAATCCATTTTGCCATTGACTTACATTGACAGACGGGAACAGTCATATAGCTACATCTAAATAATAATATTATCACATACATACACTCATCGATGCATACAAACAATATACACCACATTTCATACACAAGAAGATTTTGATTACGAAATAAATACGATTTAGCTATTTTTTCACACAAGACCATGACGTCACTCACTTTATGCTCAAAACCAGTCTTGGATTTTATTTACACACACATTTTTCTCCTCCATTGACTTCTATGGGGAAGACGTGCTCGTGCACGAGACAGACAGATTTCCCTAACGCACGCAAAAAGCATAGACAAGAAAACTCTAAATACCAGCGCTAGAATTCTGAAACTAACTCATGTTTTTCTGCGTTAGCCCCGCTATGACAAATAGATCAAGAAATGGCTATTTCCGTATGGAGTTATGGCTTTTACTTATGGGAAATTCACAACAACATTAAATTGTTTTATACATTTACATTACATCAACTACAAATCACCATCGCTAGTAACAAACATTTTCAACAATTACATCAGATTTAAACGGACAGAAAAATAATTGGAACATTTCAGGATTCACAAACAGTAGACAATTGGAAACACCTCTCATTTACCTTTATTATAGCATTTCATTTATTCAACTCATATGCTTGCAGCAACAGCATATCTACATAGGCTTAACACATGATCATTCATGGATGCACATACATTACTTTCAGCATTCACTCATACATGTGCATTTATATGATGGGGAAAAACACATTACATTCTCTCTATGAATCAGGAAACAGAAAATAGGGATTTTACTGTACCTTCAACATCACGATTCACTCAGAATAAACCATTAGGAATTACGTACAATAAGAACATCATTAGAACAGATTACGGCTGTCACTTTTTGGGAAGGAACAACAATGCTATACTGCTTTATAGAAGTCAGCATATGTGGGAGACAATCACAATATATACGTATATGTACATAACACGCATCACGCAACCACAAAGCACACATTTATATTTTAATCAGCACACAATAACAATGTAGTAAAATACAACAACACAATGAGGATTTCATAACTACACAGGCAGGTTGATAATATGATGACATCATTAGAAGATTCAACCATACACATTACAGCTTTAGGACTGTACCGCCCCTTTCAGAATTTTAGCACTCAATACTACAATACAACATATACGTAAACAAGAGTTTGGAACATCATTATTATGGCGGTTTTAAAGGGATGCATACTAAATATTGTCAGCTCGCATATCACTTATATATATACAATACTACAGCCGGAAGTTCGGAATTATTAGTGTGATTTTAAAGGGACGCGTACAATATTGACATCTCGCAAATCACTTATATATACAATACTACAGATGGCAGCCGGAAGTTCGGAATTATTAGTGCAATTTTAATGGGACGCGTACAATATTGAGATCTCGCTAATCACTTATATATACAATACTACAGATGGCAGCCGGAAGATCTTCAGTATTATTGCGATTTTAAAGGGACGCGTACAATATTGACATCTCGCTAATCACTTATATATACAATACTAAAGATGTCTGCTGTTACTTTATCGTTTACATTGCGATTCATTGGGGGAAATCAAAATTTCAGCAAACACCTAAAAAAACGCCCACTGTGAAAGCATTCGCGCCACTCACATACAAACAATCAGCAATCATTACGAACTCATTACCATTGGACTAATTGCACTATAAATCCCCCAAACAACATGGCCAAAGCGTCCCTTGTGATCGACATTGTATCAATTCGCTTCTGTGTTTTTGCATACCTTGTTACTCATTGTGTTGTGTTTTCTCTGCTGTTTGACTTTGTGCTGCTAAGCTTGGCAAATATGGATGACGATCTGATAGACGCTGCTGGTGGTGCTGTTGCACAAGTAGCGGTTAATAGAATCAGGCTGGCTCAGCGGCTCCAAGAGAGTCAAAGGGCTCGTTTGGTTAGAGATCCTCGTGTCTACAGGGCGAGACCCACCTTGGAACACATGAGTGACTTCGAGGTTTATAACAAGTATAGGCTCAATTGGCCATTACGATGTTCTTAGACCTCATCTGGAGCCACATATACGAATAAGGAATGCTGTCCGAGGCATCACTAAGATGCTAAGTTGTATATACGTCCTGGCCTCCGGGAGTTTTCAATCAGGAGAGATGTACATGCATGGCCTGTCTCAAGGTACATTCTCGGTGGTGTTTGATCACTTTCTGGACGCCATGGTACGTATCAGTAAGCATTACATAGGATTCCCTCAGAATGATGGTGATTGGAGGCGCCTGAAGAGGGAATTCTTTGTAATAGCTGAATTGCCAAATGTCTTGGGAGCAATAGATTGCACCCACATTGCGCTGCGTGCTCCAGCCGATGACTTGCCCTTCCGAAATCGCAAACATTTTCATAGCCTCAACGTGCAGTATGTTTGTGATGCACGGATGCGGATTATGCAGGTGTGTGCGTATTTTGGTGGGGCTTGTCATGATGCCCGCATCCTCTCTCTGTCGTCCCTGTGGCGGCAGTTTGAGGAAATACAATTTCCACCTGGGTATCTTGTTGGTGAGTATTTGTGCACAACATGGTTAATTAGTTAGACAATAGCCACTGTAGTCTTAAACTGTTGTTAGTGTAATGTGCAGCTATAGGATGCAATTTAACCATTTCTTTATCTTTCCGCAAATGTCTAGTTTTAGCTCCAAACAGATATGTAGCATGTCTTACCTTAAATGGGCAGATAGAGAATGCAATTTAACCATTTAATTGTCTTTCAACAAATGTCTAGTTTTAGCTCAAAACAGATATGTAGCATGTTCTAGTTCAAATGGGCAGATAGAAAATGCAATTTAACCATTTCATTGTCTTTCAACAAATGTCTAGTTTTAGCTCAAAACAGATATGTAGCATGTTCTAGCTTAAATGGCCAGATCGAAAATGCAATGTAACCATTTTGTTTTTATTTTAGCAAAGGTCTGGTTTATGCGAAATACGCATAGGTAGCATGTCTTAGCTGAAATGGGCAGATAGAGAATGCAATTTAACCATGTCATTGTCTCTTTCCGCAAATGTCTATTTTAGCTCAAAACAGATATGTAGCATGTTCTAGCTTAAATGGCCAGATCGAAAATGCAATGTAACCATTTTGTTTTTATTTTAGCAAAGGTCTGGTTTATGCAAAATACGCATAGGTAGCATGTCTTAGCTGAAATGGGCAGACAGATAATTATATTTAACCAGATTATTATTTTTCAATTACAAATTTTATGTTATTGGATTTTCGTGTACACAAAATAAATTTTTTGGAATATAATTTTAATTTTTATAAAATATTTTCATTTTGTTCTGTTCATAATTTATAGGTGATTCTGGTTACATGAGCTGGCCTTGGCTCATTACGCCGTTACGTAACCCTACTGATGAGGCCCAGGAGCACTACAATAGGGTGCACAAGCAGACTAGGGCTGTAGTCGAGAGGATGTTTGGGCTCCTCAAAATGAGATTCAGATGCCTTGATAGGTCGGGAGGAGCCCTCCAGTACAGCCCTAGGAAGGTGGCGAAGATCGTTATAGCCTGCAGCATCCTGCATAATATTGCACAGCGGGCTGGGATGCTGCAGGCCGTCCAAGCCCCGACACCTCCTCAGAGATGAGGAGGACGAGCCTGTTCTAGAGGCTGCATGATTACCCTGACAAAGTATAACAATAAAACATGCGGTCTGTGACCCATGGTAAGGTTACTTCCTTTTGCACAATAGAGTACAGGTATGGCATCGATTTTAGGAACCCGGAGATCATTTTTAGGAACCGGGAGATGGAAAAAGATGCTTGGACACCCAGTACAGGTCGTTCTAATTCAGCCTTTTTATACTTGGGTCCCCGACCCTCAACAGGCACAACAGCATGAAACACCGCATATGCCATCCTTTTGCACAATAGAGTACAGGTATGGCATCGATTTTAGGAACCCAGAGATAATTTTTAGGAACCGGGAGATGGAAAAAGATGCTTGGACACCCAGTACAGGTTGTTCTCTTGTGCGTGCAATGTACTGTGCCACCAGATATGAGTGGTGTGTTAAGTAGTACTATTCTTAACAGTTTAATCACTGTTATGTGCCTTTTTTTTGGTTTGGGTTTTGTAGCCACAGTGCAGCACCAGAGGCCAGAAAAATTAGGCATGTAAAACTGCCTGAAAAATTAGGTATTGTTGATGTTTGTTTGACAGTTAGAAAGTGCCCTAAAACATTGTGGCTTGAACCCTAGTTGTTGGCGGGTAAGTCACACAAGTCATCCGCCATTCGAAGATAAAATACAGCAGCGTGTGTACCATTTGTAGCCCAAGGCAGCTCATCTCATCAGGCCTTTTTTACTCTAATGTATCGCACAATGTCAGTCCCTTCGGGATCCATCCCTCATTCATTTTAATAAAGGTGAGATAATCAAGACTTTTTTGACCTAGGCGACTTCTCTTCTCAGTGACAATACCTCCTGCTGCACTGAAGGTCCTTTCTGACAGGACACTTGAAGCGGGGCAGGCCAGAAGTTCGATTGCAAATTGGGATTGCTCAGGCCACAGGTCAAGCCTGCACACCCAGTAGTCAAGGGGTCCATCGCTCCTCAGAGTGTCGAGATCCACAGTTAATGATAGGTAGTCTGCTATCTGTTGGTTGAGTCTTTCTCTGAGGCTTGATCCCGAAGGGCTGTGACGATGCATAGGAGTTAAAAAGGTCCGCATGTCCTCCATCAACAATACATCTGGAAAGCGTCCTGTCCTTGCCGGCATGGTCATGGGAGGAGGAGGATTACTTTCATCTCTTCCCCTGTTAGATTCCCGTTGTGCTGTGACATCACCCTTATACGCTGTGTAAAGCATAGTTTTTAATTTATTTTGGAACTGCTCCATCCTTTCCGACTTGTGTGAATTCGGTAACATTTCAGTAACTTTATGCTTATACCGGGGGTCTAGTAGCGTGGACACCAAGTACAGGTCGTTCTCCTTCAGCTTTTTTATACGAGGGTCCCTCAACAGGCACGACAGCATGAAAGACCCCATTTGCACAAGGTTGGATGCCGTGCTAATCATGTCCCGTTCCTCGTCCTCACTGATCTCACTGAAGGTATCTTCTTCCCCCCAGCCACGTATAACACCACGGGTACCAGATAGGTGACAACAACGAGCACCCTGGGATGCCTGTTGTGCTTGGTCTTCTTCCTCCTCCTCCTCCTCCTCCTCAAAGCCACATTCCTCCTCTGACTCCTCTTCCTCACAATCCTCTTCCTGCGTTGCCGCTTTTCCAGCAAGCGATGCTGATAAGGCTGTTTCTGGTGGTGATGGAGACCACAACTCTTCCTCTTCACGCTCATCTACAGCCTGATCCAGCACTCTTCGCAGGGAACGCTCCAGGAAGAAAACAAATGGTATGATGTCGCTGATGGTGCCTTCGGTGCGACTCACTAGGTTTGTCACCTCCTTAAAAGGACGCATAAGCCTACAGGCATTGCGCATGAGCGTCCAGTAACATGACAAAAAAATCCCCAGCTCCTCAGAGGCTGTCCTAGCACCCCGGTCATACAAATACTCGTTAACAGCTTTTTCTTGTTGTATCAGGCGGTCGAACATTAGGAGTGTTGAATTCCACTGTGTCGGGCTGTCGCAAATCAAGCGCCTCACTGGCAGGTTGTTTCGACGCTGGATATCGGACAAGTGCGCCATGGCCGTGTAGGAACGCCTGAAATGGCCACACACCTACCTGGCCTGCTTCAGGACGTCCTGTAAGCCTGGGTACTTATGCACAAAGCGTTGTACAATCAGATTACACACATGTGCCATGCACGGCACATATGTCAACTTGCCCAATTTCAATGCCGCCACCAAATTACTTCCATTGTCAGAAACAACTTTGCCA
This sequence comes from Bombina bombina, assembly GCF_027579735.1. Classification (NCBI taxonomy): domain Eukaryota; kingdom Metazoa; phylum Chordata; class Amphibia; order Anura; family Bombinatoridae; genus Bombina; species Bombina bombina. The sequence goes on along the minus strand of NC_069504.1, from coordinate 469,740,748 downwards.
ATCTCCAGTTGGTGCGGAGTCAGCCACTGATCCACCTGTGTGTTCAGGGCGGACAGGAGTGCTGGTGCGGTGTGACTCTCGGCTTTCAGGCAAGTCAACCCCAAGACGGCGTGACACTGCCATATCTGGGATGTTGAATAGTACCTGGGGAGCTGGGGGGGTGCCGTTGATGTGGAGCAAGATGCAGCAGCAGAAGAGGACTCAGCCGAGGAAGAGGTTACGGAAGAGGATGGAGTAGGAGGAGTAGAGGAGGTAGCAGCAGGCCTGCCTGCAAGTCGTGGCGGTGTCACTAACTCCTCTGCAGAGCCACGCATTCCATGCTTGTCAGCCATCAGCAGGTTTACCCAATGTGCAGTGTAGGTGATATACCTGCCCTGACCATGCTTTGCAGACCAGCTATCAGTGGTCAGATGGACCCTTGCCCCAACGCTGTGTGCCAGACATGCCATTACTTCCTTTCGCACAATCGAGTACAGGTTGGGGATTGCCTTTCGTGAAAAGAAATTTCGGCCGGGTACCTTCCACTGCGGTGTCCCAATAGATACAAATTTTTTGAATGCCTCAGACTCCACCAGCTTGTATGGTAAAAGCTGGCAGGCTAAGAGTTCAGACAAGCCAGCTGTCAGACGCCGGGCAAGGGGGTGACTTTGGGAAATTGGCTTCTTACACTCAAACATGTCCTTGACAGACACCTGACTGTGGGCAGATGACCAGGAACTGCTACGTAAGAGAGACTGAGTGGAGGATGGTTGAGAGGGGGCAAGGAAGACAGCAGTGGTTGACGTGGCTGAAGATGCTGGACCAGGAGGAGGATGGCGGCTTTGAGTTTGTGTTCTGCTTCTACTCATGTGTTCTTCCCATCGGCGTTTGTGATGTGAGACCATGTGCCTTCGCAAAGCAGTTGTACCTAGATGGGTGTTGGACTTTCCACGACTCAGTTTCTTTTGGCACAGGTTGCAAATGGCATCGCTGTTGTCAGAGGCAGACACACAAAAAAAATGCCACACTGCTGAGCTCTGCGATGGCGGCATTCTGGTGGTGGCAACAGCATGCGTTGATTGGCGTGCTGTCTGGCTGACCCCGGGTGCCGATGCATGCTGTCTGACTGTGCCACTAGCTCCTTGCGACGACCTCCCCCTGCTTCCAACTCGTCTCCTCCTCCTCCTCTCTGTCTCCCCATCTGAACTTTCCCCCTCTTCTTCTTCTCTTCTAGCGGGCACCCACGTGACATCCATGGACACATAATCATCAACCGCTTCACTTGTATCTGACAAATCAACAAAGGAAGCAGCAGCGGGTACAACATCATCATCATCATCACACCGTACGTCCATGTCTGTAATGCTGCCTGACTGAGACATATCACTGTTATCTACATCCTCTGTCAATGATGGTTGCGCATCACTCATTTCTTCCAACTGATGTGTCAATAACTCCTCTGATAGATCAAGTGAAGCGGCTGTGGTGCTAGTGTTGGTGGTGGCAGCAGGCGGGCGAGTGGCACTGGTCACTTGAGAGGTGCCCGAAGCTAAGCTGGAGGTGGATGGTGCGTCAAGGTTAGGAGCGGAAGCTGTAGAAGATTGGGTGTCCTGTGTTAGCCATTCAACTAGGTCCTCCTCAGAACTTTTCGCGTCCATGGCACGTGGCCTCTGAACACTGTGCATAGTTGAAGGGTCTAAGGGAATCACAGCACCACGACCACGACGGCACCTGCGGAGTGGCCTGCCTCTGCCTGTCATTTTTTTAAAAATGTACACTTACACTACTATTAAACAAATTATGAGTGGTGGCACTGGGCAAGTGGGCATAGTATACGCTGTGAGCCTGACACAAAAAAGCAGACTGATGTTTCACAATCCAAAAAGTTTTTTTTTTTTAATGTACACTTACACTAATATTAAACAAGATATAAGTGGTGGCACTGGGCAAGTTGCGACAGTATACGCTACGAGCCGGACACAAAAAAGCAGACTGATGTTTCACGATCCAAAAAGTTTATTTTTTTTAAATGTACACTTACACTACTATTAAACAAGATATGAGTGGTGGCACTGGGCAAGTGGGCACAGTATACGCTGTGAGCCTGACACAAAAAAGCAGACTGATGTTTCAAAGTCAAAAATGTTTATTTTTTAAATATTAAAAGTACTGTTACAACAAATATGAGTGGTGCCACTAACTTGGCAAGTGGGCCTGGCACACACGCTGGCAGGCAGTCAACTTCAATTAGATTACAATAGTAGACTGATGTTTCACAGTCAAAAAAGTTCTTTATTAAATATTGACACTACTGTTATAACAAATATGAGTGGTGGCACTAGTTGGCAAGTGGGACTAGCACACACGCTGGGAGGCAGGCAACTGCAATTAGATTACACTAGCTGACTGATGTTTCACAGACAAAAAAGTTTTTTAAAAATATTTACAATACTGTTATAACAAATATGATTGGTGGCACTAGTTGGCAAGTGGGCCTGGCACACATGATGGCAGGCAGGCAACTGCAATTCAATTGCACTAGCAGACTGATGATTCACAGTCAAAAAAGTTTTTATTTTAAATATTTACAATACTGTTATAACAAATATGATTGGTGGCACTAGTTGGCAAATGGAGCTTGGCACACACGCTGGCAGGCAGGCAACTTCAATTAGATTACAATAGCAGACTGATGTTTCACAGTCAAAAAAGTTTTTTTATTAAATATTTACACTACTATTATAAAAAATATGATTGGTGGCACTAGTTGGCAAGTGGGCCTGGCAAACACGCTGGCAGGCAACTTCAATTAGATTACACTAGCAGACTGATGTTTCACAGTCAAAAAAGTTTTTTTTTAAATATTTACACTACTGTTATAACAAATATGATTGGTGGCACTAGTTGGCAAGTGGGCCTGGCACACTGTTGGGAGGCAGGCAACTGCAATTAGATTACAATAGTAGACTGATGTTTCACAGTCAAAAATGTTTTTTTATTAAATATTGACACTACTGTTATAACAAATATGAGTGGTGGCACTAGTTGGCAAGTGGGACTGGCACACACGCTGACAGGCAGGCAACTGCAATTAGATTTCACTAGCTGACTGATGTTTCACAGTCAAAGAAGTTTTTGTTTGAAATATTTACACTACTGTTACAACAAATATGAGTGGTGCCACTAACTTGGCAAATGGAGCTTGGCACACACGCTGGCAGACAGGCAACTTCAATTAGATTACAATAGCAGACTGATGTTTCACAGTCAAAAAAGTATTTTTTTAAAATATTTACACTACTGTTATAACAAATATGATTGGTGGCACTAGTTGGCAAGTGGGCCTAGCACACACGCTGGCAGGCAGGCAACTGCAATTCAATTGCACTAGAAGACTGATGATTCACTGTCAAAAAAGTTTTTATTTTAAATATTTACAATACTGTTATAACAAATATGATTGGTGGCACTAGTTGGCAAGTGGGCCTGGCACACACGCTGGCAGACAGGCAACTTCAATTAGATTACACTAGCAGACTGATGTTTCACAGTCAAAAAAGTTTTTTTAAAAAATATTTACACTACTGTTATAACAAATATGATTGGTGGCACTAGTTGGCAAGTGGGCCTGGCACACACGCTGGGAGGCAGGCAACTGCAATTAGATTACACTAGCTGACTGATGTTTCACAGTCAAAAATGTTTTTTTTTAAAAAATATTTACACTACTGTTATAACAAATATGATTGGTGGCACTAGTTGGCAAGTGGGCCTGGCACACACGCTGGCAGGCAGGCAAATGCAATTCAATTGAACTAGCAGACTGATGATTCACAGTCAAAAAAGTTGTTATTTTAAATATTTACAATACTGTTATAACAAATATGATTGGTGGCACTAGTTGGCAAGTGGGCCTGGCACACACGCTGGCAAGCAGGCAACTGCAATTCAATTGCACTAGCAGACTGATGATTCACAGTCAAAAAAGTTTTTATTTTAAATATTTACAATACTGTTATAACAAATATGATTGGTGGCACTAGTTGGCAAGTGGGCCTGGCACACACGCTGGCAGGCAGGCAACTTCAATTAGATTACACTAGCAGACTGATGTTTCACAGTCAAAAAAGTTTTTAAAAAAATATTTACAATACTGTTATAACAAATATGATTGGTGGCACTAGTTGGCACGTGGGCCTGGCACACACGCTGGCAGGCAGGCAACTTCAATTAGATTACACTAGCAGACTGATGTTTCACAGTCAAAAAAAGTTTTTTTTTTTAAATATTTACACTACTGTTATAACAAATATGATTGGTGGCACTAGTTGGCAAGTGGGCCTGGCACACACGCTGGGAGGCAGGCAACTGCAATTAGATTACACTAGCTGACTGATGTTTCACAGTCAAAAAAGTTTTTTTTTTAAATATTTACAATACTGTTATAACAAATATGATTGGTGGCACTAGTTGGCAAGTGGGCCTGGCACACATGCTGGCAGGCAGGCAACTGTAATTCAATTGCACTAGCAGACTGATGATTCACAGTCAAAAAAGTTTTTATTTTAAATATTTACAATACTGTTATAACAAATATGATTGGTGGCACTAGTTGGCAAGTGGGCCTGGCACACATGCTGGGAGGCAGGCAACTGCAATTAGATTACACTAGCTGACTGATGTTTCCCAGTCAAAAAAGTTTTTTTTTTTTAAATATTTACAATACTGTTATAACAAATATGATTGGTGGCACTAGTTGGCAAGTGGGCCTGGCACACATGCTGGCAGGCAGGCAGGCAACTGCAATTCAATTGCACTAGCAGACTGATGATTCACAGTCAAAAAGGTTTTTATTTTAAATATTTACACTACTGTTATAACAAATATGATTGGTGGCACTAGTTGGAAAGTGGGCCTGGCACACACGCTGGCAGACAGGCAACTGCAATTAAATAACACTAGCAGACTGATGTAAAAGTTTTTTTTAAAAAAGTTACACTAATGTTACAACAGATAGGAGTGGTGGTACTGAGGATGGAAGTAGGCACAGTATATGCTGGCAGCCTGACACACAGGCTGGCACTAGTGGCAGGCTGGCCTGGCAACTAAAATTAAATAACACTAGAAGACTGAGGTAAAAGTTTTTTTTTTACAAAATTTAAACTAATTTTACACCAGATAGGAGTGGTGGCACTGAGGATGGAAGTAGGCACAGTATATGCTGGCAGCCTGACACACAGGCTGGCACCAGTGGCAGGCTGGCCTGGCAACTAAAATTAAATAACACTAGAAGACTGATGTAAAAGTTTTTTTTTTTAAAATTTACACTAATGTTACACCAGATATAAGTGGTGGAAAACAGAGCTATTAATCACAGTATATGATGTAGGCCTGACACACAGGCCTGATGGAAAATGAAATTAGATTACACTAGCAAAATGATGTAAACGTTTTTTTTTTAAAAAAAATTTACACTAATGTTAACCAGATATCAGTGGTGGCACAGAAGAATTAATCACAGTATATGATGTGGGCCTGACACACAGGCCTGATAGAAAATGAAATTAGATTACACTAGCAAAATTATGTAAAAGTTTTTTTTTTTTAAATTTACAATAATGTTAAGCAGATATCAGTGGTGGCACTAATCACAGTATATGCTGTGAGTCTCACACACAGGCTGACAGGCAGGCAAATGCAAATAAAATTACAAAAAAAAACCCCAAAAAAACACTGAAGTTCTAGCCCTAAAAAAGGCTTTTTGGGCTGAAGTTCTAGCCCTAAAAAGGGATTTTTGGGGTGCTGTCCTTACAGCAGAGATTAGATGAGTCCTTCAGGACTGTAGTGGACACTAAATACACTAGCCTAGCTATCTATTTGCCTATAAAATCATCAGCAGCAGCACTAAACCTCCTCTCACTAAGAATGCAGGATCGTAATGAATCTAAAATGGCTGCTGCCCAGGAGCTGGGAGGGTCTGTGAGGGAGTGTCTGCTGCTGATTGGCTGAAATGTGTCTGCAGACTGTGAGATACATGGTCAAAGTTTCCTCAATGATGACGAATAGGGGGCGGATCGAACATCGCAATTGTTCGCCCGCCGCAGCGAACACGAACAAGCTAAGATCGCCGGAAACTGTTCTCCGGCGAACAGTTTGCGACATCACTATGACCAACACCACACAATATGTAATTTAATCCAGGAAGCCACTTGATCACTAGGAACACTAATATGAGATTTATGATAAAATCATTTTATTGGTTTCAACAATACCTTGATGGCAATAACAAAGAACAATAGATCTAACAGATTACATTTGGGTATTTTAAACATAAAGTTAGTCATGTGTTAAGTCTAACAATGAAAATCTATCATATTCTACGGTTCCACTCATTTCTTGTGTTGATATCCCATGTATTAACAAATCAAGAGTATTAACTCAGCATTCATTTCCAAGTATCTTTGTGGGATATAGTCCAGTATATCTATTCGTTTGTAGTGCAACCTTACTGGCTCATGCCGACACTGATCTTAAACGCCCTGTCAGATCACTGATGTAAGAGTGAAACCAAATATTTTTAACCTTTTACGTAAACACCAAAATGTTAAATTGAACAACAGCTTCAATTAACTAAATAAATTAACTCAAAAAACCAATAACAAAAAAAACCCAAAAAACAAACATTTCCATGGTTATAGAATAAAGTCTCGATTTCCATATGTCACCTGGCCGAGAGGGGTCTCCAATTTACAACTAAGTGTCAAGTCCGTCTATATGGGAGATTGCGTAGGGGTATCTGCTCCACCCTCTATAGAATCCCTGTGGAATCCCCTGGTCTCCCTCAAATATTCCCATTTGCTATCCAGTAGATCCAAGTTTTGTGGAATTCATCAGTGGTGCCTTGAGTCCAAGCTATAATTTCTGTCATGTTATAAATATGTTGTATTTTATCTAGGATTTCCTTCCAGTTTGGGGTTCCCTCTTTCCAGTGCCTGGCTATGCAGACTCTGGTCGCTGTGCATAATATTTTAATGAACCTATTAATCTGAGTGTTATACTTTGAATTTTTTTGATTGAGAAGTGCCTGAGATGCCGAGAGTGAGACGGGCTCATTAAGTAGTTTACCTATAAAGTCAGATAGCTGAACCCAGATATCTCGGACCCCAGAACACTCCCACCACATATGTAAGTACGTTCCCACCTCTCCACATCCCCTATAGCACAAGTTTGTACTGGATGGTGTGAAGTGAGAGGTCCTTATGGGAGTCAGGTACCACCTAAATGTGGTTTTAATGCAATTTTACCTGAGGTCAGCACTAATTAAACCCTTACCGGCTTCATATAGAATCTGATCCCATTCCTTCGTTGGAAGAAGCACTTCCAGATCCGCTTCCCATTTTTCAATCAAGCTTGACTTGGACTTGTATTTGATATCCTGTATCAATAAATATAATGTAGCTATAGTACGCTTGCCTCTGCCTAGGGATTTACACATATGTTCCAATGCGGTGTATGGGGCTGTATCTAAATTTATTCCGTATTTGTGAATCGCCGATGTCAATTGAAGGTAAAGGAACCATTGTAGTTTCAGTGGTTGTATTTTGGTTTGCAGTTGTGTGAAGGTCATTAGTCGTCCCCTTTCAGTAAAGTCTGCTACTCTATAGAGTCCTTTAATTTCCCATTTACCTATTAGTCTATGCAATTCCGGAGGCATGATGGATCTTATGGGTCTAATTTTGGTGTTGGTAGGTATTAAATTGTTTTGTTCTACTAGGGATTTCCAGATGTGTATAGTTTCTGTAGTGACAGGAGATTTATAGAGCGGTGCTTCCCTCTTGAGTCCCTGTGTCCAAAGTATGTCTTCTGGTTTGTCATTATGCATTAGATCAGTCTCTATTTTTGCCCATATGACATAGTGAGCTGGTTTAGTTAGCAATGTGGCCTGGGCTAATCTAGCTGCATGGTAATAAGCTGTAAGGTTGGGTACCCCCACTCCCCCTAACTGTCTATGTTGGGACAATATATGAGAAGGTATTCTCGCCTTTGTATCCCCTCTCAGAAAGGAATGTAGATCCGATTGCAATTTCTGCAAATCCGAAGCAGGGACTTTGAGTGGGAGGGCTCTAAAAAGATAAAGGATTCTAGGTAATACATTAATTTTTATAGCTGATAGGCGCCCGTACCAAGAGAACGAGCTCCTCTTCCAATTTTTGAGGTCTCGCCTAATTGTCTTATACAGAGGGAGATAGTTCAAACTATAAAGTTTTGTAAAAGAGTCTGCCAGTTTCACTCCTAAATATGTTAGGGATTGTTTTGCCCAAGCGAAATTGAAATTAGCTTCTATAAGCTTCTTTCGTGTGTGGAGGAATAGCTAGAGGTAAAGCCTCGCATTTCTCGTGATTAATTTTGTATCCCGATATGTCTGAGAATTCTTGTAAAATCCTATATAAATTAGGGAGGGAGATTAAGGGCTTAGTAAGTGTCAGTAACACATCATCGGCGAATAGAGATAGCTTATACTCAGCATCTTTTATGATTACTCCTGATATGTCCGGCGACTCTCTGATACAGGAGGCCAGAGGTTCTATACATAGAGCAAATAGCAATGGGGATAATGGGCACCCTTGTCGCGTCCCGTTGAGAATATCTATGGATCTAGATTGAAAGCCCGCCGCCCCAATCGTAGCAGTCGGTGTCGAGTATAGTCCCCTAATAGCTCTCATGAAGGACCCCTCAAATCCCATTTCCTCCAACACTCTAATCATGTATCTCCAATCCACTCTGTCGAACGCCTTCTCCGCATCTAGAGACAGAAGCAGAGAAGGCATCCCTGTTCCCACCAGATAATCCGCCAGTACCACCGTCCTTCTAACATTGTCCAGGGCTTCTCTATCGGTGACAAACCCCACCTGATCGGGATGAACTAGTTGTGGTATTATTGTCTTAAGTCTGTTCGCCAATATTTTCGTCAGAATTTTAATGTCCTGATTAATCAGGGAAATTGGTCTATAGTTCTGACAGAATTTTGGGTTTTTGTCTGGCTTGGGGATTACTACTATTTTTGCTCTAAGTACATCGGTCGGTATCTCAGTTCCCTGCATGATATCGTCACAAAACTTCTTAATGTGTGGGATCAGCTCAACTTTAAATAGTTTGTAGTACTCTCCTGTCAGTCCGTCTGGCCCTGCCGCCTTACCTGCTTTTAAGTCTTTTATGACGTTAAGAATTTCCTGGATAGAAACCTCTGCATTTAAAATTGCCTTGTCCTGTGTACTAATACACTTCAGTTTAGCCCTCTGTAAGAACTGTGTTAATAGTTGTTTAGTCTGGTCGTTATCTCTAACTTTGTGCCCGTCATAAAGTCTGTCATAAAACCTAGCAAAAGTTTCCGCAATATCTTGTGGATTGGATGTTTGGGTACTATCCGGTTTTTGGAGGATTGGGATTGAATGCGATTTAATCCTTTCTCTCAGCCTATGTGCTAAGTACCTATCAGGTTTATTGGAGAATAGGAAGTAGTTAGCTTTAGTTTTTTGTACTGCTTTTATTGCTTTGTCATCTAAAATTTTGGCTAGCATTTCTCTTTTCAGCTGTAGTTGTCTATAGGTTGTTCTAGATTGTGTCTGTCTATGTAGTGATTGTAATTTCTGTAGTTCCCCTTGTATTTGGTCAATAGTTTGGTTGGATACTCTAATGAGTTTTGCTTTCTCTTTGATTAGGAGGCCTCTTATGAAAGGTTTGTGAGCTGCCCAGGTGTTTATTGGATTAGTGGTGGAGTCTTTGTTATGCAGCCAAAATTCGGCCAATGCCTTCACAATCATATTATAAGTGGGTTTATTTTTAAGAGTTATGGGGTCATATGTCCACGAGCGGGTCCTGTGTATATTGATAATTCCCGTCATGTCTACTTGAACAATAGAATGGTCAGACCAGACACATGCATGTATGGAAGAGGTGGTCACGTTGGGAATCAAGGTCTGACTAATCAAAACATAGTCCAATCTTGAGTATGTTTGGTGTGCCGATGAGTAGTAGGTATGATCTGTTGTTTTGCCATAGAGGGCTTCCCATGTATCTATGATATTATGTGATGATAATGTGTCCCTGACATATTTAGAGATAGAGTTATATCGGTGTTGTTTATTAGTCAATTTAATCCTTCCTACCTCGCCTTGGGGTGTCAAAGAAATATTGAAGTCCACAGCTAAAATTATGTGAGTTTGGGACCATTGGGTAAGAAGGTGAGTTATGTGACCAAAGATGTGTCCTGTTTTTCATTTGGGGCGTATATGTTACATAAGGTGACCTGTATGTCCTGCATTCTACCCCTTACTATTAAGTATCTACCCTCAGTGTCTGTAATTATTTCTTCCTTTGTGAATTGTACTGAAGAGTGTATAAGAATGGAGACCCCCCTTTTCTTTTGATCAGTAGTTGAGTGAAAATGATGTGGAAAGTGTCTGTTCCAGTATTTCGGGATTATTTCTTGAGTGAAATGAGTCTCTTGTAAGAATATTATTTTCGCATTTAGTCTATGGTATTGGGCCAACGCCTTCTTTCTTTTAATGTCAGTATTGAGTCCTCTCACATTATGGGAGAGGAGTGTTATGTCATGTGTCATGATATATCAATTCGATATCCCACCTACCTTTCTCCATGTCTGTTTGGAATTTTCTCAACCCCCCCCGACCAGGTTTGTCTTTTGACCACAAAGAAAAAACACTAAAAAAAACTGAAAAACAATAACAATAACAATATATCAACATCTCTATTTGTGAAACAAACATTTACTTTCCATTAATCCTGTGCATTTATAACAATGTACTTTTATTCAACTATTAAGTGCAGAAGTCTTAGTATGCTTAAGGGTATAAATTGGAGAGCAATTAGTAAGAAAAAAGAAAATAAAAGAAGGGGGGGGGGGAACCACTCCCTCACAACACCTCCATCTCCACCACTTCCTCTAGGAGGGTATCAATCTGGTTCAGGATATTGGTCTAGTTAGCCCTTTGCCAAAATGTCTCTGTCAATTTTGTAGAGTGCCTTTGGCTATCATACTATATTCCCCCTGTATGCAGGCTTAATCGCCTAATTTGTTTGGGAGCAAATAAGGAATTATTCATAGAGCTGTTCATACTCATCTGTACAGGTATTCCTTAGAAGAGTAGATCTTGGTTGAAACAATCGTCTACTGTGTCCCAACTTTATTTCAAATTCAGGCTTTCTGCTTCTTCTTGTTGACTTTTGACCACCTCAACCTTTTAGATGGATTTTCCCTCTGTGTAGACTTATTTCCATCAGTTTCTTGTTGAGTCAAGCAACTCTCCGGTACCTCTAATTTAAGGAACTCACAGATTTCTGGAATATCTTTACTTTCCTTCAATGTAATCACTCTCCCCTCATGATGGATATTGAGAGCGAATGGAAACCCCCATCTATAATTTATTTGATTCTTCCTTAATAAGAGAGTCAAGGGTCTCAAGGAGCTCCTACGCTGCAAGGTTCTCACACAAAGATCTTGGTAGAAGTGGACAACTGTGCCCTGGAATTTGAAGATTTGATTTTTCCTGGACGCTGTAAGAATGTCCTCTTTTTCTTGGAAGCGTAGCATTTTGACAATTATGTCTCTCGGAGGAGTTCCTTCTTTAGGTCTAGGTTTTAAGGCCCAATGTGCTCTTTCTATTTGAAACCTATCTTCTTCTATTTGACCCGTAATTGCTTGGAAGAGCTGTTTCAGGTAGTGCGGGAGTTCGTTTGGTGTGATAGTTTCCGGGACTCCTTTAAGTCGGATGTTACTTCTACGATTACGATTCTCTAGATCCTCCATCTTCTCTTGGATGTTTTCTAGCTCTTGTTGATGCTCTTGTAATTGCTGGTTCACTAATGTTAGGTCTTCTACTACTGAGTTTTCATTATCTTCTAGAGAGGAAACTCTAGTTCCAAGGTCTTGAATATCATGTTTTATTTCTGCCAAACTGCTAGTCACTGATGACTGGAATGCATCCATCTTCTCCCACATTTTCTCAAAGTTGGCTGCAATGTCTTGCTTGGAAACTAGAGATTTATTATCAGCTTTCGTCACTGGGGTCAGATCTGCAGCAGACTCTGATGGTGTCAAGTCAGTATTCTCTTCTTCCTCTTCAGCTACTGGCTTTGTGAGTGGTGTAGTGTCTCCTTTAGGAGATCTAAAAAATAAGCTGGGAGCTGTAGATTTCCCTGATATAGAGGTTTTAACCTGCCTCCTGGACGCCATGGTGGCTCTATGTATGAGGCTCTGATCCTGTGCCTTTTTTTAAAAAAAGTTCCTTTGTTTACTCAGGAGAGGCTTTCTGCTTCCAATGTAGATTACCTAGACAGCTATCTTAATGATTACAAACACAGTACCCTGTCTGAGCAACCTCCTGTGGGATAACTTCCTGAAGTAAATATCACTGACCAGGGGTCTCTCCCTTTGACTGTATGGTTAGTAGCTTTTCTCCCCTTTTCTCTTTTTAACCCTATTTTTTATTTTACTTTCTGTCTGTAAGGGGGGTCCTTCTTTAATGATGCAGTGAGGGAAACAGTTAGGTGGTCTTGCACATTAAGCCTGTAGATTGTAGTGGGAAGTGAGATGTCTCATATTAGTAGCTACATCTGCCTGTATTGTGGATGAGCTTTCAAAATGTATTTGCAGCTGTTGTGTCATCTATGAGGCTCAGCACACTAATACTCTCTTTATTCTTATTATTCCCATTCCCCTAATCTTATGTAGGACAGAAAGGGTAAGCCACAATTGCCCTTTATGGTCTCCCATATGCCACCTTCAGCATTTCAGTAACGCTGCAAAAGTGCTCAGAGTCTTACCCCACGTGGCTCAATAAGATGGCGTCTCTTCTACACTCTGTTTCAGCTCTCATTGCCTCTCCACCGGAATCGCCCAGTTCCCCCTCCCAATGCCGGGTAAGAAGCACAACCGGAGCCTCCCCAGATCTCTCACTCCTAGGGTAGGCACATCTGTTAGCCTTCCGTGATGCTGACTGCACCGGATCTTAGTATTAGGCTGCTCTCATCGTTCCGCTCCTGGCTGCCGGCTGTTCACTGTATGTGGGGACTTGCGGCCTTAAAGAAAGCCTGTCACTCGATGTCTGTGACCTATTCTCCCTCTTCTCTCTGTGGTGGCTTGCTGTAGGAAGAGTGGGTACAAAGGCTGCTTGGCTGTCTAGTGTAGCTATAGTGTTAAAGCCGACAGGGGCCTGTGAGGTTCCGGCGGGAGGGCAAGTTGCGCTCTGCAGATGATCTTCTTCTCTTTCACTGCAGATCTCAGTCAAGTGTCTCTGCCGGATCCCCAGTGTTATAGGATCACACTCAGCAGGGGATTAATAAGTGCCTCCGGGTATAATGATCTTTGTTAGATCCCACTTAACTTCAAATAATTAAAACTTTGGCAGGAGCTCAACCTAAACACGTCTTTCTCCTTTGCTAGTTGGCTCCTCCTCCTAATATGAGATTTAATGGCATCATGACCAAGACACATGTTCAGGTCATGCACATCACATTCAATTAGTAATATTATGGTAGTCACCTTGAAGCATGCAGGGATGTAAGAAATCTGGAAAGACTGAACCATAACATATAGACAACACTTTATTACCATAAATGAGATCACAAACTAGATGAACAGCAACATCATGGTGTATGATTAGATAGGGTATATAGGAGATGAGCTATCATTATATAGGTCAAGATAAATAATGGGAATGGTGACCAATTTAACAAGAACAGTAGATAATCAAGTGAGACCTAATATCATAATGGATCATTAACCATAGCTCAGGATAAAATAAAAAAAAATGTTGTATAATTAACTAATGCTAATTTTATAATGGTGGCAACAAGACTTTTATGGATTCATTATATAGTACCAGATACTAATAACCAACAATTCTATCAACTAGTTAATAATTACTTATATGTATAGCTACATAATACTATAACCTTACACCAACCAACTGTTAATATTAACAGTAATCACGTTTCCCCTAGACATCCTTTTAGTAATAACATTGTCCCTCAGTGCCCCTTCACAACCCGATACCATGAATATCCTTTTATGAGAGTTATATGGACTCCTAACATCACTAAGTATTAACATTAACTTAGATATAATTAACGAAGAACAGATAGAAAAGATATTAGGGTACCTGACTCATATACTATGAGTATAAAAACCTTTGTACATTACAAGTTGTTATAAATAATGAAAAATTGCAAACTTTGATAACAAATAGTACATAACTAATGAGAACAGTTATATACTACCTTAAACACAGTCACACACTATGAATACAAAAATCTTTTTGTATCGCAAGTTGTTAAAAATAATGAAAAACTGTAAACAAAGATAACGAACATTAGGCAACTAATAAGAACAGGTATATACTACCTTAAACATATGTCCTTGGTGATTGACAGGATACATTCCAATCAGATACATGTTAAGGCCGAACTTCCGGTGTATAGAACTATAAATCAGGTGATTTTCGGCGGCTCGCTGCCTTTGAAAAAGCCCTTACGGGTGAAACGCGTCAAGCAGTCTAGACGCCTTTTAGCATACTCTGTTGTGGTTGTGTTAGTTGAGTTACTTTAAAAATTAACATGTTATAATTTACTATAATTTAACAAAGTGGGGGTAACCATTGAGTCACTGCGGTACTACCGTGACAGACTGAGAACGCTACATATATGTCAGCTGCTATATAACGCTGAACCAGAAACTAGACGTGTACATATATAACCCTAGCAGCAATTAGTTATCATAAGAATCAGGAGTTAATTGCTTATAGATAACTATATGAATGGGCAATATTATCAATATTAATAACTGATCGAGGAGTGAGTGTGTATCTCCCAATAACAGAAAGTTACGATCAGCACCGCAAATAATAGAAATCAAGATTAGCGGTTATAAAATGCCGAGCTAGAAAACTGACCTCCATGTGTGGAATTGAAACAGTACTTAGTAGATATTAAAAGTGGGATATGATTATCTAAAAAAAGGATGTACAAATATGTATAATTAACATCCTAAATACTCTAATGTGAAATGAATGTGGACTGCCTAACAAATAGTTAATGTTATATCGTAACTATATGTAACTTATTTGTACCAGAAAATCAAAAAGACTATGACCTCCTTTGATAGACGGTACACAAATTCCGTAATCTGACACTTCATTACGATACGTTGAACCAGCGAGATAATGTTCAAACTAACTAGATTATACAAGGTGTAGCAACTTGATACGGAGAAGTATCTATCACAGCTTCTCTAGTTTCAAGGGAGGTACATTGAGCATTATGCCAAGTGATAGTGGCAAAGTGTATTAGACAGCTCACTCGTATCGTATCTTCACTAAATTACAAGTGAGGAAATTCAATCCTCCTATCCAGATCTAACAGTACTGTTTACCATGCTGGTATAAAGGAAACGCAAGCACACACTCTATACTTGACAATATTTGTATGAGCGACAGAGAGGCACACATTTATGGGCATAATCATTCTATTATAATAACGATCATTGATTAATAACTAGTAATATTTTGAATGATACTCCATGTCCGTATCTAGTAAATACACACAGTATGCTATATTAATCATATGATTATTCTAATCCAAGCCCAACTCCCTTAATCGTATATAGAAGAACATTCTGGACAGATCACTCATTTATATGTATATGATTTAACACAACCATTTTATATGAGTGGAGGACATATGATCCTCGATTATTTCCCAGATATTTTAGACAGGGGAGTACACCAGCCGCCTCAGTGCCACCAATATAACCCAGACAGACATACTGGATATTCTCTATAGTCAAACCCATTTCTCTGAATTAAATACAGGGGAATATCCTCAACAGATCATGCACATTTGTACAAAAGATTTAATGAAATAATTTTGTAACAGTGGATGATATATAATCATTGATAATTCTCCTGATATTTTAATTATGGGTTCTCTCTAGCCGCTACAGTGCTGCTGATATAACCCAGTTAGATACTCTGGGATAATCACGCCATTGGCGATTACACTGATACCCTATAATCAGGTGGCCATATGGATACCCCAGTGGTGACTCAACTAAACAGATATTTTTAACTAATCAAGTGATAGTGAAATATATTAGAGGCCATATTATATGATACATTCAGCTATCTCTTGTACGTTTTCAAGTGAGCACAACAGAGTCCAATTTTAACTATTTGTGTTAGTTTCGTTTTTATTGGTTTCTTATTAAAAGTTACGTTTTAATCCAACCTGGAATTTGACGCCTTCAAGTCTAGGCATAGAGTGCTAGGTGCATTCTTTCAGTGGATAGTCTGTTTTCCACTAATTCTTTTGTCCACAATGTATATTTTATCCATTTATATTATGTTGTGTAATTATCATTAATATTTTTCTATTTCTTTCTTTTAGGTTGTGACTCAACATGGCTCATGCTAGAAAGTCTAGCACGCATAGAGCAGGCCGTGTTGAGGAACTCCCTGTTCCTGGGAAGGATGCATGACAACATGAATGCCCAGCTCCAGGTTCAGCGTTGAACTCTACTACATATAAGACGTATGGAGTTAATGTTTGAATCTGGAGCTGAGCATTCACAGGACGATGAAGGTGATGCCCAGCAAGTGGAGGATCTGGAGATGCTCCAAGGTTGCACATAAGATTCTTCCGTCCACATGTTACTGTTTTAGTTTCATATTGTTGCCATTTGGCCTCTTGTTTCTGTTGGTTTTTGTTGTGCCTGTTGCACTCTTTTACCTTGTCAAATGGCTCCAATGGGGCTTTGTTGGCCTTTGTTGGCCCTTGTCAACTCCCTCCAAGGACTGTGATGCACTCTTTTACCTTGTCAAATGGCTCCAATGGGGATGTGCCTTTTATTGGATGACGTTTTTACGCGATCAAGGATGCGCCTTTTATTGGATG
Source organism: Bombina bombina (assembly GCF_027579735.1). Classification (NCBI taxonomy): domain Eukaryota; kingdom Metazoa; phylum Chordata; class Amphibia; order Anura; family Bombinatoridae; genus Bombina; species Bombina bombina. The sequence goes on along the minus strand of NC_069504.1, from coordinate 469,723,801 downwards.
ACGTTTTTACGCGATCAAGGATGCGACTTTTATTGGATGGCATGTTAATTAAGACGTCACAATGCCAAGGTGTAAAAAGCGTCTGATTGGATTATGTAGTCCCGCAATATTTGAATTTGCAAGTAACCCACGTTTGTGAATGAGAATCCAAGTTTCAAAACATGTCGAGTATGGATTGTGTGAATCATTTACATTGTTGACCCATAGCTGATAAAGAACACAACATTCTCTTTTGATGGCTGTCTCGTTGAATAAACGAATGGAAGCAAAATGTTTTCCAGCATAAGATATTTTGAGGCAAGTGCAAATCCATGAATATAGTCCATCTTGTTTAATATGTTTGTCAGCAATATGTTCCTTTTTATGATTAATGACTGTGTTGTGTTTAATTTTCAACATATCAAATTCCGAAATATGCGCTATTGTATTAGAATCAAGTAATCAATATGCATTGACCTTTATCATATGCTAAATATATGAGATGCCTACTTCTTCTAGATGTTATGTTGTCGTATTTTTTTATTAAAGGGTCATTATACACTCATTTTAAAAACACAAATATGTTTTTTATCTCTATTTATATAGTCTTTTTTTTTCAAAATAAATGTCTAGTTTTGCTTATGTTTAAATAACATTGCAGTGATTTTCAGACTCCTCCCCAAGCCTCAAAATTTGATGTGAGTACCATCAGCTACCTTCTCCAGCTTGCTCCTGTTTGTGTAAAGGGTCTTTTCATATGCAAATGAAGGGGTATTGTCTTATTTTCCACTTGCTATTTGATATCAGTATGTGGTCATCTTGTTGTTTCTAGTAGTGTCTATTACATGCATTTCTCTGAAAATGATTGTATACTGTCCCTTTAATGAAAATGTTGAGTATTGTGTCATGTATGAATTCCACATTGTTTAATCTCCAAATATATTATTGTGAGCATATATTTCTTTAGTAACTCCTAAAAGGACCTGAAACCATATTCCTTGTAAATGAAATGTCTTTCTTAAATAATTCAAACACAATAATGTATCTTTAAGAAAATAGACTTTATTTAACACGTCAATAGAAATCCTATTCCAATATTTCTTGTTTGAACAAGTACATGTAGATATACCAACAATCACAAAAGATTAGTATATGTTAGCATATGTCATTTTTTAAAGGGACAGTCCTGAAAACCAATAATGATTTTAATTCTTAAAAATGCAATTTTTAAAATACAAATTATCTCAAACGTTTCTCACTAATTTATCATAGTTCTCTTGTTATTCTTAGTTGCTAGCTAAACCCAGGAGGTTCATCTGCTCATTTCTTAGAGCTTGAAGAATGCATCTAATCTGAGTGCATTTTGACCACTAGAGGGCATTTTGATAGCATTTTCATATAGAAAACCTTGAGCTCATACAGCATATTTACCCTGGATTGATCATTGATTGTCTAAAATGTTGGTGTGTCAAAATAACATAAATAAGTGGTCATTTTTCAGAGGCATAGATACAAGGGTAATCACATAAGTCACACATGTATTTCTCCATGTTTTTGTTTCAAACTTGATAATGCGTAATACAGTGTTTTCTTTGTAAACAATAATGTTCTGACTGTCCCTTTAAGCTGTGTTATTGGCATTCAAACAGTAATATGCCATCATGTATAATTGTAATTGTCATTTTTTTTAGATTAGGGAAACAGTTTGGACATCACATCACAGAAACCAATCAATATCATGAACAAGGATAGGTATGTGATGATGTGGTGTCCACACACTTATAACCCACACTCTGCAAACAATCTGCCTCCATGGATCTGGTCCCATAGAAGCAGATTATATACAGAGTGTGGTCCACAAGTGTATGAAAACCACATCATCACATACCTATCCATTACACATTAAATAAATACAAAACAAAAATATATCTAAAAAAATACTTACTTGCTCTTCCTTCCCCTCTTCCCACGAGACTGAGGCTCGGGGGGGGGGGGCAACTGCCCCCTCCATTGAGTTCTCATCAGAGATGTTGTGGGAAGAGGGGAAGGAGGAGTACTGGGATGACCAAGCTGAGGAGGAGATGGAGGAGTACCAAGATGAGATGGCTCAGCAGCAGATGGCCCAGCAGCAGATGGCCCAGCATGCGCCTCCCAGGAAGAAATTAAACATATCTTCTAGAATATGCACAATCCGGTTTTGTCCTTGTTCAACTCCTCTAAGGACCTGTATAATTTATCTTTGTCCTTCTCGAATGACACGAAGATCTTCTGTCATCTGACTTCGAGTTTGAATATTTTCCCTCCGGGAGGCACGCATCTGCTCTATGAAATCTAGCAACACCTGCACCTCTTCTATCTCCTCCTGTTGTGCACGGCGGCTTGCTGGTGCACGGCGGCCTGCTGGTGCTTGAGGGGCCTCTTCTGCTTCAGGGTCCTCTTCTTCTGCTTGAGGGGGGGCCTCTTCTTCTTGTGCAGGAGGGGCCTCTTCTTCTTGTGCAGGGGGGGCCTCTTCTTCTTGTGCAGGGGTCTCTCAGAGGTTGTGATTCATCCCCACCACTCTCATACCTGGGAAAAGGAGGAGCCTGTAGTTGCTGCGCTGCCTCCTCCCCAGACTCTGTATATTTCAAAAAGAAAGAAATGTATACATTAGCATATTTCCAAATAAAGATGTAAATGTTTTTGCTTACAATAGAATTACAAATGCAGCCTCATTAATCCACTTTAAAATCTAACAATCAATACGATTTCTGCATTTTCCAAACCGTGTTTGTGATATCTATCTGGTCAATCTGAATGTTTTTGAGTTTGTTTTCAGTCTGTTTAAATGCACACCTAACCTGTAGTCTAGATAGTAATGTAATCGCAAGGTAATTGTGAATGCGTTTACGTAATAATGTGTTAAACAGCGTAATAGCATTAACCATATCCTTAAATACATTCTTTATTTTGGATGTTAATAGATTCTTAAATGAGCTTACCGTCAGATGAGAGTGGCAGGTTCCCGGTATCGAATCCTCCGATCCCGACTATGGCCACCTCGGAGATGCTGGGAGGCAACATTTCCTCCCATCGTGAATACTCCACATTCATTAGAGGGCCGCCACCGGTCCCAGTTGCATGTTGGTACTCCCTGGTTATTTTTTTTTTTCAGCTCCATCTTGCAGTCCCGGTAGCGATGTTTAATCGAGTCCATATCTCTGTTATGGACCCCCACTGCATTCACTGCATCCCTTATCTCCCGCCAGAGCTTCCTCTTGTCACTCGGGGTGGCCTTCTGAGCTTGCAGCCTCCTATACCTGTCCATATATGCCTCTATGAGGACCTCCTTCTCCTCCATAGTAAACCTCGCCTCCCTAGTCGTCTTGGCCTTCCCCTGTGATGGTGCCCTCTGTTTCCCGGACTGTGAAGCCCTACTCTGTCCGCCACTGGGCTCAGCCACTTGTTCATCTTGAAGCAAGTGGCTGGGTCCACCCACCGCTTCCTCCCCCGCTTCCTGCCCCCCTTCCTGTCCTGTTCCTCTCCCCCCCTCTCCCTCTCCTCCCCCCTCTCCCTCTCCCCTGACTAATCTCCTACCTGCCCTCCTCTTCCATCTCTTCCCTAAACTAAGCCCTAACTACTCCAACAAAAATTGACTGTGCACAAATGAAAGGGGGTCAAAATAAATAAATAAAAAAACAAAAAAAAAGTGCTCAAAGTGTGAAAGGGATATAAATAAAAGAGGGTAAGGAGTATTTAACAAACCAAAATGTATAAGAAGACATGGCATGTTAATTAAGACGTCACAATGCCAAGGTGTAAAAAGCGCCTGATTGGATTATGTAGTCCCGCAATATTTGAATTTGCAAGTAACCCACGTTTGTGAATGAGAATCCAAGTTTCAAAACATGTCGAGTATGGATTGTGTGAATCATTTACATTGTTGACCCATAGCTGATAAAGAACACAACATTCTCTTTTGATGGCTGTCTCGTTGAATAAACGAATGAAAGCAAAATGTTTTCCAGCATAAGATATTTTGAGGCAAGTGCAAATCCATGAATATAGTCCATCTTGTTTAATATGTTTGTCAGCAATATGTTCCTTTTTATGATTAATGACTGTGTTGTGTTTAATTTTCAACATATCAAATTCCGAAATATGCGCTATTGTATTAGAATCAAGTAATCAATATGCATTGACCTTTATCATATGCTAAATATATGAGATGCCTACTTCTTCTAGATGTTATGTCGTCGTATTTTTTATTAAAGGGTCATTATACACTCATTTTAAAAACACAAATATGTTTTTTATCTCTATTTATAGTCTTTTTTTTTTTCAAAATAAATGTCTAGTTTTGCTTATGTTTAAATAACATTGCAGTGATTTTCAGACTCCTCGCCAAGCCTCAAAATTTAATGTGAGTACCATCAGCTACCTTCTCCAGCTTGCTCCTGTTTGTGTAAAGGGTCTTTTCATATGCAAATGAATGGGTATTGTCTTATTTTCCACTTGCTATTTGATATCAGTATGTGGTCATCTTGTTGTTTCTAGTAGTGTCTATTACATGCATTTCTCTGAAAATGATTGTATACTGTCCCTTTAATGAAAATGTTGAGTATTGTGTCATGTATGAATTCCACATTGTTTAATCTCCAAATATATTATTGTGAGCATATATTTCTTTAGTAACTCCTAAAAGGACCTGAAACCATATTCCTTGTAAATGAAATGTCTTTCTTAAATAATTCAAACACAATAATGTATCTTTAAGAAAATAGACTTTATTTAACACGTCAATAGAAATCCTATTCCAATATTTCTTGTTTGAACAAGTACATGTAGATATACCAACAATCACAAAAGATTAGTATATGTTAGCATATGTCATTTTTAAAGGGACAGTCTTGAAAACCAATAATAATTTTAATTCTTAAAAATGCAATTTTTAAAATACAAATTATCTCAAACGTTTCTCACTAATTTATCATAGTTCTCTTGTTATTCTTAGTTGCTAGCTAAACTCAGGAGGTTCATCTGCTCATTTCTTAGAGCTTGAAGAATGCATCTAATCTGAATGCATTTTGACCACTAGAGGGCATTTTGATAGCATTTTCATATAGAAAACCTTGAGCTCATACAGCATATTTACCCTGGATTGATCATTGATTGTCTAAAATGTTGGTGTGTCAAAATAACATAAATAAGTGGTCATTTTTCAGAGGCATAGATACAAGGGTAATCACATAAGTCACACATGTATTTCTCCATGTTTTTGTTTCAAACTTGATAATGCGTAATACAGTGTTTTCTTTGTAAACAATAATGTTCTGACTGTCCCTTTAAGCTGTGTTATTGGCATTCAAACAGTAATATGCCATCATGTATAATTGTAATTGTCATTTTTTTTTAGATTAGGGAAACAGTTTGGACATCACATCACAGAAACCAATCAATATCATGAACAAGGATAGGTATGTGATGATGTGGTGTCCACACACTTATAACCCACACTCTGCAAACAATCTGCCGCCATGGATCTGGTCCCATAGAAGCAGATTATATACAGAGTGTGGTCCACAAGTGTATGAAAACCACATCATCACATACCTATCCATTACACATTAAATAAATACAAAACAAAAATATATCTAAAAAAATACTTACTTGCTCTTCCTTCCCCTCTTCCCACGAGACTGAGGCTCGGGGGGGGGGCAACTGCCCCCTCCGTTGAGTTCTCATCAGAGATGTTGTGGGAAGAGGGGAAGGAGGAGTACTGGGATGACCAAGCTGAGGAGGAGATGGAGGAGTACCAAGATGAGATGGCTCAGCAGCAGATGGCCCAGCAGCAGATGGCCCAGCATGCGCCTCCCAGGAAGAAATTAAACATATCTTCTAGAATATGCACAATCTGGTTTTGTCCTTGTTCAACTCCTCTAAGGACCTGTATAATTTATCTTTGTCCTTCTCGAATGACACGAAGATCTTCTGTCATCTGACTTTGAGTTTGAATAGTTTCCCTCCGGGAGGCACGCATCTGCTCTATGAAATCTAGCAACACCTGCACCTCTTCTATCTCCTCCTGTTGTGCACGGCGGCCTGCTGGTGCACGGCGGCCTGCTGGTGCTTGAGGGGCCTCTTCTGCTTCAGGGTCCTCTTCTTCTGCTTGAGGGGGGCCTCTTCTTCTTGTGCAGGAGGGGCCTCTTCTTCTTGTGCAGGGGGGGGCCTCTTCTTCTTGTGCAGGGGGGGCCTCTTCCATTTCTCTCAGAGGTTGTGATTCATCCCCACCACTCTCATACCTGGGAAAAGGAGGAGCCTGTAGTTGCTGCGCTGCCTCCTCCCCAGACTCTGTATATTTCAAAAAGAAAGAAATGTATACATTAGCATATTTCCAAATAAAGATGTAAATGTTTTTGCTTACAATAGAATTACAAATGCAGCCTCATTAATCCACTTTAAAATCTAACAATCAATACGATTTCTGCATTTTCCAAACCGTGTTTGTGATATCTATCTGGTCAATCTGAATGTTTTTGAGTTTGTTTTCAGTCTGTTTAAATGCACACCTAACCTGTAGTCTAGATAGTAATGTAATCGCAAGGTAATTGTGAATGCGTTTACGTAATAATGTGTTAAACAGCGTAATAGCATTAACCATATCCTTAAATACATTCTTTATTTTGGATGTTAATAGATTCTTAAATGAGCTTACCGTCAGATGAGAGTGGCAGGTTCCCGGTATCGAATCCTCCGATCCCGACTATGGCCACCTCGGAGATGCTGGGAGGCAACATTTCCTCCCATCGTGAATACTCCACATTCATTGGAGGGCCGCCACCGGTCCCAGTTGCATGTTGGTACTCCCTGGTTATTTTTTTTTTTCAGCTCCATCTTGCAGTCCCGGTAGCGATGTTTAATCGAGTCCATATCTCTGTTATGGCCCCCCACTGCATTCACTGCATCCCTTATCTCCCACCAGAGCTTCCTCTTGTCACTCGGGGTGGCCTTCTGAGCTTGCAGCCTCCTATACCTGTCCATATACGCCTCTATGAGGACCTCCTTCTCCTCCATAGTAAACCTCGCCTCCCTAGTCGTCTTGGCCTTCCCCTGTGATGGTGCCCTCTGTTTCCCGGACTGTGAAGCCCTACTCTGTCCGCCACTGGGCTCAGCCACTTGTTCATCTTGAAGCAAGTGGCTGGGTCCACCCACCGCTTCCTCCCCCGCTTCCTGCCCCCCTTCCTGTCCTGTTCCTCTCCCCCCCTCTCCCTCTCCTCCCCCCTCTCCCTCTCCCCTGACTAATCTCCTACCTGCCCTCCTCTTCCATCTCTTCCCTAAACTAAGCCCTAACTACTCCAACAAAAATTGACTGTGCACAAATGAAAGGGGGTCAAAATAAATAAATAAAAAAACAAAAAAAAAGTGCTCAAAGTGTGAAAGGGATATAAATAAAAGAGGGTAAGGAGTATTTAACAAACCAAAATGTATAAGAAGACATGGCATGTTAATTAAGACGTCACAATGCCAAGGTGTAAAAAGCGTCTGATTGGATTATGTAGTCCCGCAATATTTGAATTTGCAAGTAACCCACGTTTGTGAATGAGAATCCAAGTTTCAAAACATGTTGAGTATGGATTGTGTGAATCATTTACATTGTTGACCCATAGCTGATAAAGAACACAACATTCTCTTTTGATGGCTGTCTCGTTGAATAAACGAATGAAAGCAAAATGTTTTCCAGCATAAGATATTTTGAGGCAAGTGCAAATCCATGAATATAGTCCATCTTGTTTAATATGTTTGTCAGCAATATGTTCCTTTTTATGATTAATGACTGTGTTGTGTTTAATTTTCAACATATCAAATTCCGAAATATGCGCTATTGTATTAGAATCAAGTAATCAATATGCATTGACCTTTATCATATGCTAAATATATGAGATGCCTACTTCTTCTAGATGTTATGTCGTCGTATTTTTTATTAAAGGGTCATTATACACTCATTTTAAAAACACAAATATGTTTTTTATCTCTATTTATATAGTCTTTTTTTTCCAAAATAAATGTCTAGGTTTGCTTATGTTTAAATAACATTGCAGTGATTTTCAGAGTGATTCTCAAAGTGTGAAAGGGATATAAATAAAAGAGGGTAAGGAGTATTTAACAAACCAAAATGTATAAGAAGACTAAAAGGAGGATATGTAAACTAAATATAACTAGGGGATGGGATTAGAGGGAATGGGGTATGGGATTACAGGTAATGGGGTATGGGATTACAGGGAATGGGATGAAAGGGAATGGGACTACAGGGAATGGGGTATGGAGTGTAGTATGAGAGGGTATGGGGTATGGAGTGTATGTAGTGTTATTGATAAGTGTATGTATGTATTGAATGTGTTTGCGTGTAAATATGTTACGTATACAGAAAAAGCACTCGCACACTCACCCAAACCAACTGTCGCTCACTACCGCTCTCTTACTAACTCACGCTACCACTAACTCACACTACCACTAACTCACACTACCACTAACACGCACAATAACACTAACTCACTCTCTCACACTAACACTAACTCACAATAAGGCACTAAATCTCTCTAATTCTCCAAAAACCCACCAGCAACACAGTCAAAGAAGCCATGTTTGTTTGATTTCTCATTGATCTCTATGGGAAACTGTCTAACACAGGCGAGAGTACGCGTATAAAATAGACGCGTTAGGAGTCGTGTTACCGGTGTTAAAAACACCGTGCGTTAGAAAAAAAAGACACGTAGCTAACGCACCCCTTCTAACGCAAAACTCTAAATCTAGGCGTTGGTATCTTCATTTGAAAAAGCAGGAATGTAAGCTTAGGAGCGGGCCCATTTTTAGTTCAGCACACTGGGTAGCGCTCACTGATTGGTGGCTACATTTAGAGTGCGAACAAAAAGTGTTAGTTTTTTTATGAAAAGTGCGCTCCATTGAAGTCTATGGGGAAGAAGAATTTAATTAGTTCATGATCTCCAAAGTCCCCAAGTTAGCGCACATCAAGTTTAGCTCGCAATAAAATCCAGTTGCGTGCCACTTGTAATCTGGCCCTAAATATTTTGCAATGTATTGATCCTTATTTTTAAGTGGGTGTGCACAGCCCCCCCCATTCTTGAATGGCTTCAGGTTGTGAAATAAAGTAGTGGGGGGTTACGCAGGGGCATTAATGGAACATTAAACAACTGGCGTTTTGGAACCTAAGCTACACTGCACTGCACTAGAGCTGCTGCATATTTTCAAACACATCAGTACTGGAATGCAGCTTTTGGTGGAACCCATGATTAGAGGAAGGCGGAGAATAAACTCAGTACTATGCTTATTAAGGGCTAGATTAAAAGTGGCGCTAAATAGCACTTTCGCTCAAGCACAAACACAGCTGGAAGTAAATGTTTAACGCAGGAGGGTTAGCGCGTGCATTACAAGTTGAAAGTAAATTGTTTGTGTGAGCGAAACCCGACAAACGCTTACTTCAGGACTTTGGATATCTCAACTTCTTCCCTGAATTGACTTTAACGAAGCACGCTTTAAAACCTGACACCACGTTATCATGAGCATCCGCAGAAAATTTTCCAGTGGGGGACAAAAAAAAGTAAACTGCCCTAAGCATAATAATATTAAGGGCAACACGTAAAGCACACAGGGTTGCTTTTCATACACAGGAGCTGAACATAATTTTAAACATGGTAGTTCATTGGTGTCAAAAAAATGACTTCAGTGAGTGTTTATACTTAGATATAAGACAGGACTGGATAAATTCAATTAAAAAGTAGGGCTGCAATATGATGAGAAAACATTTTATTTACATAAATATATATATGAAAAAAGAAGCACACAGCTAGATTAAAAACAAACTGGAAGAGTTAGTTACAGAGTAAATTGGTAATATTTCTTTTTACCAAAATAGTAGCAATAATTTGCCAGCTACAGGGAGTGCAGAATTATTAGGCAAATGAGTATTTTGACCACATCATCCTCTTTATGCATGTTGTCTTACTCCAAGCTGTATAGGCTCGAAAGCCTACTACCAATTAAGCATATTAGGTGATGTGCATCTCTGTAATGAGAAGGGGTGTGGTCTAATGAAATCAACACCCTATATCAGGTGTGCATAATTATTAGGCAACTTCCTTTCCTTTGGCAAAATGGGTCAAAAGAAGGACTTGACAGGCTCAGAAAAGTCAAAAATAGTGAGATATTTTGCAGAGGGATGCAGCACTCTTAAAATTGCAAAGCTTCTGAAGCGTGATCATCGAACAATCAAGCGTTTAATTCAAAATAGTCAACAGGGTCGCAAGAAGCGTATGGAAAAACCAAGGCACAAAATAACTGCCCATGAACTTAGAAAAGTCAAGCGTGCAGCTGCCAAGATGCCACTTGCCACCAGTTTCAGAGCTGCAACATCACTGGAGTGCCCAAAAGCACAAGGTGTGCAATACTCAGAGACATGGCCAAGGTAAGAAAGGTTGAAAGACGACCACCACTGAACAAGACACACAAGCTGAAACGTCAAGACTGGGCCAAGAAATATCTCAAGACTGATTTTTATAAGGTTTTATGGACTGATGAAATGAGAGTGAGTCTTGATGGGCCAGATGGATGGGCCCGTGGCTGGATTGGTAAAGGGCAGAGAGCTCCAGTCCGACTCAGACGCTAGCAAGGTGGAGGTGGAGTACTGGTTTGGGCTGGTATCATCAAAGATGAGCTTGTGGGGCCTTTTCGGGTTGAGGATGGAGTCAAGCTCAACTCCCAGTCCTACTGCCAGTTTCTGGAAGACACCTTCTTCAAGCAGTGGTACAGGAAGAAGTCTGCATCCTTCAAGAAAAACATGATTTTCATGCAGGACAATGCTCCATCACACGCGTCCAAGTACTCCACAGCGTGGCTGGCAAGAAAGGGTATAAAAGAAGAAAATCTAATGACATGGCCTCCTTGTTCACCTGATCTGAACCCCATTGAGAACCTGTGGTCCATCATCATATGTGAGATTTACAAGGAGGGAAAACAGTACACCTCTCTGAACAGTGTCTGGGAGGCTGTGGTTGCTGCTGCACGCAATGTTGATGGTGAACAGATCAAAACACTGACAGAATCCATGGATGGCAGGCTTTTGAGTGTCCTTGCAAAGAAAGGTGGCTATATTGGTCACTGATTTGTTTTTGTTTTGTTTTTGAATGTCAGAAATGTATATTTGTGAATGTTGAGATGTTATATTGGTTTCACTGGTAAAAATAAATAATTGAAATGGGTATATATTTGTTTTTTGTTAAGTTGCCTAATAATTATGCACAGTAATAGTCACCTGCACACACAGATATCCCACTAAAATAGCTATAACTAAAAACAAACTAAAAACTACTTCCAAAACTATTCAGCTTTGATATTAATGAGTTTTTTGGGTTCATTGAGAACATGGTTGTTGTTCAATAATAAAATTAATCCTCAAAAATACAACTTGCCTAATAATTCTGCACTCCCTGTATATGTGCAAGTAATAGTTTAGCTCACATACATGCTATTCCATCCCTTTCCATGCCCCTGTAGCCCCATTTGTGCAAAATATACATCCAAATGAGGCATCAGCTCAGCAGTATGCTCTAATGAGAGATCAGGTCAGATACATGGCCGTAAAGCCTAAATTAGATATCTGAACTGATGTATGGTCTTAGCAACCCCCTTTATTACTGCTATATGCCCAGATAGGTCCTAATATTGATTGTTTGACCGCCACTTTATGCCAGCTCTGTGTCCAATGAGATCTGGGCATAAAGAATATTCAGATATTCTTCATGCCCGATATATGCCCAAATGACATTTTAGTCATCATGTACACCACCCCTGTAGCCCCCATCATCTTCTTACTCTACTCAGTCAGTCAGGGCCAGGAGTCTTAGGCACACATTTTGATGTTCTGGTTCCTTTAGAAAAAATCCCAACCTAGTTCTGCAATATATGCTTATTACATCACCCGCAATGCACACGTTTGCTCACACATACACACACAGGAACAAACACACACTCTTTCTCACATACACAAATAAACACTCTTTCTCTCACACACATACACACTCTTTTCTGACAAACAAATGAACAAACATACTCTGATACACACACACACACAAACAAACTCACACTCTTTCACACACGCAAACTCACAGTTTTTCTTTCACACACGCAAACTCACACTCTTTCTTTCACACGCAAACAAACTCACACATTCTTTCATACATGCAAACAAACTCACACTTTCTGATAAACGCAAACAAACTCACACTCTTTCTTTCACACACGCAAACTCACACTATTTCTTTCACACGCAAACAAACTCACACTTTCTTTCATACATGCAAACAAACTCACACTTTCTGATACACGCAAACAAACTCACAATCTTTCAGTCACAAACAAACTCACACTCTTGCTCACACACATATAAACACTCAGGAACAAACACACACTCTTGCTTACACACATGAAAAAGCACACTCTTGCTCACACACACAGTAAAAAAACACACACTTGTTCACACACACAGTAAAAAACACACACTCTTGCTCGCTCTCACACACACACACAGGAACAAACTTACACACTTTCTTACAGTGACACACACATACATATAAAACTCACGTTAACATAAATATAGAAACATTGACACTTACATGCCAGTTTACCTCCTACAGCACAACTCCAGGGGCTGGACTTCATTCTGAGCATTAGCTGGCTCCCACACCCATTCAGCACCTCCATTCCCTCAGCAGCATTTAGAAGCACAAGCCACGCCCATTTGTGTGAGTCACTGCATAGGAACTTCAAAATAAGGGAACAAGCAGACTGTATTTATGGATTCCCTATGGCCTCTAGGGAGAGAGGGGGGGGGGGGGAAATGGGATTGACCCTAGATAACCTATTGATACAAACCTAGGTGTTAACAATAGGTAGTGCCTTATGCCAAATAGTGGAAAATGTTATTAAGAAGAAGGACAGAGAAATTGAAGCATATTGGGCACACTTTGTTGGGGGTCAAAACCAATGCTGTGAGTAGTGTGGTGTGTCGTGTATTGGTTTAAAACTTAACTTTTACTTCAAATATATTTTGTAAAAAAAGAGTGGAGTTATCCACCAGTAAGAATAAAATGACAAACAAATAAAAGATGTGTCCGAGTGATACTCGGTACACAAGAGCTCCTCTCAGGTGTGATACAGTGATCAGTCTGTATCACAGAGTCCGGTGTATAGCTTGAACAATAATTATCAGTGTCCTCACCTATATGATTAAACTTATATTTAGAGTACCATTATCATCAGTGGTATTAATAAATATATTACTTCATTCTTGTTTGTTGATTTTCTATACGATTAATAGAGTATTATATCTGTTGGTTCATTTGTATGTGGATGTATGCCACACAATACAATATAGATATATATGTTCAGGGTGTTTGAAGTAAAGAAGGATATATTTATCTTTATACTATTCCACTTAGAGTTTCCCAATAGCCCAGATTTACCATTAATTATGTTGTAGGGTGTTCCCCCAAATTAAAGAAATAAGGGTAAGACTGAGGGAATATGTGACTCTAGTTATGTTAGGTCTGCATTAGGTCTGAATTTATAAAAGAATATAAGCAACGGTAAGCCTGCCTGTTGTATTCCACTATCATAAGACTACCCGTAGTCTAAATCAATCAAGTAATATTATGCCAACATTCGCTTTTTCAGGCATACACTAATAATATTGTAATGGAATAGTTTCCAGATTAAGTGGTACCACGAGAGTTTTAACTATAATAATAGCCTAAGTCTGAGCATATCGCTCCAACAGAGTACGGCTGAAAACAGCCTGAGTAAGTAATTTTCTAGGCTAAAATTATTTAAGTTTAACAATAGTTTAAGTTTCTAAGGCCTAGATTTGGAGTTCGGCGGTAGCCGTCAAAACCAGCGTTAGAGGCTCCTAACGCTGGTTTTGGCCGCCCGCTGGTATTTGGAGTCAGTGATTAAAGGGTCTAACGCTCACTTTTCAGCCGCGACTTTTCCATACCGCAGATCCCCTTACGCCATTTGCGTATCCTATCTTTTCAATGGGATCTTTCTAACTCCGGTATTTAGAGTCGTTTCTGAAGTGAGCGTTAGAGCTCTAACGACAAAACTCCAGCCGCCTGAAAATAGCAGGAGTTAAGAGCTTTCTGGCTAACGCCGGTTCATAAAGCTCTTAACTACTGTACCCTAAAGTACACTAACACCCATAAACTACCTATGTACCCCTAAACCGAGCTCCCCCCACATCGCCGCCACTCGATTAAAATTTTTAACCCCTAATCTGCCGACCGCCACCTACGTTATACTTATGTACCCCTAATCTGCTGCCCCTAACCCCGCCGACCCCTATATTATATTTATTAACCCCTAACTTGCCCCCCACAACGTCGCCGCCAGCTACTTAAAATAATTAACCCCTAATCTTCCGACCGCAAATCGCCGCCACCTACGTTATCCCTATGTACCCCTAATCTGCTGCCCCTAACACCGCCGACCCCTATATTATATTTATTAACCCCTAATCTGCCCCCCTCAACGTCGCCGACACCTGCTTACACTTATTAACCCCTAATCTGCCGAGCGGACCTGAGCGTTACTATAATAAAGTTATGAACCCCTAACCCGCCTCACTAACCCTATCATAAATAGTATTAACCCCTAATCTGCCCTCCCTAACATCGCCGACACCTAACTTCAATTATTAACCCCTAATCTGCCGACCGGAGCTCACCGATATTCTAATAAATGGATTAACCCCTAAAGCTAAGTCTAACCCTAACACTAACACCCCCCTAAGTTAAATATAATTTTTATCTAACGAAATAAATTAACTCTTATTAAATAAATGATTCCTATTTAAAGCTAAATACTTACCTGTAAAATAAATCCTAATATAGCTACAATATAAATTATAATTATATTATAGCTATTTTAGGATTAATATTTATTTTACAGGCAACTTTGTAATTATTTTAACCAGGTACAATAGCTATTAAATAGTTAAGAACTATTTAATAGTTACCTAGTTAAAATAATAACAAATTTACCTGTAAAATAAATCCTAACCTAAGATATAATTAAACCTAACACTACCCTATCAATAAATTAATTAAATAAACTACCTACAATTACCTACAATTAACCTAACACTACACTATCAATAAATTAATTAAACACAATTCCTACAAATAAATACAATTAAATAAACTAGCTAAAGTACAAAAAATAAAAAAGAACTAAGTTACAGAAAATAAAAAAATATTTACAAACATAAGAAAAATATTACAACAATTTTAAACTAATTACACCTACTCTAAGCCCCCTAATAAAATAACAAAGCCCCCCAAAATAAAAAATTCCCTACCCTATTCTAAATTTAAAAAGTTACAAGCTCTTTTACCTTACCAGCCCTGAACAGGGCCCTTTGCGGGGCATGCCCCAAGAATTTCAGCTCTTTTGCCTGTAAAAGAATAAATACAATACCCCCCCCCAACATTACAACCCACCACCCACATACCCCTAATCTAACCCAAACCCCCCTTAAATAAACCTAACACCAAGCCCCTGAAGATCTTCCTACCTTGTCTTCACCATCCAGGTTCACCGATCCGTCCTGAAGAGCTCCTCCGATGTCCTGATCCAAGCCCAAGCGGGGGCTGAAGAGGTCCATGATCCGGTCAAAGTCTTCATCCAAGCGGGGCAGAAGAGGATCTTCCATCCGATTGAAGTCATCATCCAGGCGGCATCTTCTATGGTCTTCCATCCGGAGCGAAGCGGCAGGATCCAGAAGACCTCCAGCGCGGAACATCCATCCGGACCGACGACTGAACGACGAATGACTGTTCCTTTAAGGGACGTCATCCAAGATGGCGTCCCTCGAATTCCGATTGGCTGATAGGATTCTATCAGCCAATCGGAATTAAGGTAGGAATTTTCTGATTGGCTGATGGAATCAGCCAATCAGAATCAAGTTCAATCCGATTGGCTGATCCAATCAGCCAATCAGATTGAGCTCGCATTCTATTGGCTGTTCCGATCAGCCAATAGAATGCGAGCTCAATCTGATTGGCTGATTGGATCGGCCAATCGGATTGAACTAGATTCTGATTGGCTGATTCCATCAGCCAATCAGAAAATTCCTACCTTAATTCCGATTGGCTGATAGAATCCTATCAGCCAATCGGAATTCGAGGGACGCCATCTTGGATGACGTCCCTTAAAGGAACAGTCATTCGTCGTTCAGTTGTCGGTCCGGATGGATGTTCCGCGCTGGAGGTCTTCTGGATCCTGCCGCTTCGCTCCGGATGGAAGACCATAGAAGATGCCGCCTGGATGATGACTTCAATCGGATGGAAGATCCTCTTCTGCCCCGCTTGGATGAAGACTTTGACCGGATCATGGACCTCTTCAGCCCCCGCTTGGGCTTGGATCAGGACATCGGAGGAGCTCTTCAGGACGGATCGGTGAACCTGGATGGTGAAGACAAGGTAGGAAGATCTTCAGGGGCTTAGTGTTAGGTTTATTTAAGGGGGGTTTGGGTTAGATTAGGGGTATGTGGGTGGTGGGTTGTAATGTTGGGGGGGGGGGTATTGTATTTATTCTTTTACAGGCAAAAGAGCTGAAATTCTTGGGGCATGCCCCGCAAAGGGCCCTGTTCAGGGCTGGTAAGGTAAAAGAGCTTGTAACTTTTTTAATTTAGAATAGGGTAGGAAATTTTTTATTTTGGGGGGCTTTGTTATTTTATTAGGGGGCTTAGAGTAGGTGTAATTAGTTTAAAATTGTTGTAATATTTTTCTTATGTTTGTAAATATTTTTTTATTTTCTGTAACTTAGTTCTTTTTTATTTTTGTACTTTAGCTAGTTTATTTAATTGTATTTATTTGTAGGAATTGTGTTTAATTAATTTATTGATAGTGTAGTGTTAGGTTAATTGTAGGTAATTGTAGGTAGTTTATTTAATTATTTTATTGATAGGGTAGTGTTAGGTTTAATTATATCTTAGGTTAGGATTTATTTTACAGGTAATTTTGTTATTATTTTAACTAGGTAACTATTAAATAGTTCTTAACTATTTAATAGCTATTGTACCTGGTTAAAATAATTACAAAGTTGCCTGTAAAATAAATATTAATCCTAAAATAGCTATAATATAATTATAATTTATATTGTAGCTATATTAGGGTTTATTTTACAGGTAAGTATTTAGCTTTAAATAGGAATCATTTATTTAATAAGAGTTAATTTATTTTGTTAGATAAAAATTATATTTAACTTAGGGGGGTGTTAGTGTTAGGGTTAGACTTAGCTTTAGGGGTTAATCCATTTATTAGAATAGCGGTGAGCTCCGCTCGGAAGATTAGGGGTTAATAATTGAAGGTAGGTGTTGGCGATGTTAGGGAGGGCAGATTAGGGGTTAATACTATTTATGATAGGGTTAGTGAGGTGGATTAGGGGTTAATAACTTTATTATAGTAGCGCTCAGGTCCGCTCGGCAGATTAGGGGTTAATAAGTGTAGGCAGGTGTCGGCGACGTTGAGGGGGGCAGATTAGGGGTTAATAAATATAATATAGGGGTCGGCGATGTTAGGGCAGCAGATTAGGGGTACATAGGGATAACGTAGGTTGCGGCGGTTTACGGAGCGGCAGATTAGGGGTTAATAATATAATGCAGGGGTCAGCGATAGCGGGGGCGGCAGATTAGGGGTTAATAAGTGTAAGGTTAGGGGTGTTTAGACTCGGGGTACATGTTAGGGTGTTAGGTGCAGACGTAGGAAGTGTTTCCCCATAGGAAACAATGGGGCTGCGTTAGGAGCTGAACGCTGCTTTTTTGCAGGTGTTAGGTTTTTTTTCAGCTCAAACAGTCCCATTGTTTCCTATGGGAGAATCGTGCACGAGCACGTTTTTGAGGCCGGCCGCGTCCGTAAGCAACTCTGGTATCGAGAGTTGCATTTGCGTTAAAAATGCTCTACGCTCCTTTTTTGGAGCCTAACGCAGCATTTGTTTGAACTCTCGATACCAGAGTTAATTTTATGGTGCGGCCAGAAAAAAGCCAGCGGAGCGTTAACAGCCCTTTTACCGCCAAACTCCAAATCTAGGCCTAAGTTTTTTAAGGTGAAGGATAAGGTGCCTAAAGAGGCCAACAATTAAAGCTATAAACAACCGGACTTGTGAGACAGGAGCAGTGCAAACGCCTGACGCGCGTTTCGCAACTGCTTTTTCAGAGGCGTCCGGTCCGACCGCCACACACGGCTTATAAAGGATCATCAGCCAATCACATGGCCGATTCCATTTTTCCAAGTTCTGTCAACCTATCAGCAGTCATCTTACACTTTTCAGTGTAAGGATGACTAGAGGGCGTCATAATCAGCTGTGACCTATTGGGTAGGGAGGTGTGTCCGCTCAGTAGCCAATAGATTTCCTGTGTAGTGTTTACATTTTCGTGTCGTTCCTTTCTATCTTGTATATTTGACGATCATATTCGGTTATTTTTGATCACATATATTGTGCAAAGCTGTATCTAAATTAAATCACAAAGGATTCCATGTATGATTCTGTGTTAATATTTGTGCTACGTTTCCCACTATAGCCAAATAAGTGATCATTGTGTACTTATTTCCGCAAATGGTATTATGCGGTTTTGCTTATTCTCATTGCGGTTTACATTTTAGCATAATGATTCTGATAAAAATTTTCAGCTGGTTATTTAATATTTGCGAACAAGGTGTATCTGCTCACTCAGGCCAATGGATTCACTGTGTGCTGTTTCTACTATTATGTCGATCATTTTTATCTTGTATATTCAGTATTTGACATGGTTATGTTTATCACACATATACTGCACAAGGCTTCGCTGTCTCTGTATTAAGTAACCAGTAATTCCTCTGTATGAATGTTTGTACTTTGTCTCCCATTATCTGAGGTATATTATGTTGTCACAATCATTGTTTAGCACTTTTGAAAGAAATTTTCATGGGTTTAGGTCTAGTATTATCAAACCACTTAATTTATTATTTGAAAATTATATAAACAGATAGTTGGAAAAACATGGGGTGATTACTCATAGTGCTGATGCTATTGATATCCCTTAGATACTTCTAACTGAAGTGTGAATTCTTTCGAATTAAGTTTTTTATTTTACATATATAGTGGTGGACTTCCATTAGATTTTCTATATACTTATATATGTTACACAGGACTGGAATACATGACTTTTTAAGTTCTTGTCTAATGAGAACACCTCTAGTTCATAGTAATTTAAATCTTGGTGGGACACCCAGTGAATACTGGTTATCAGTAAATTATTCCATTGGTCAGTTATTATCTTATAAGTTGAGAGAGTGAAAAAAATGTAATCAATAGGATTTGTCTCTTGTCAGTTCAGAAAGGCACTATATTGTATCATTTCGTTTAGTCCGTTGGGTGCTATACTCTGTAACCAGAAAATCCATTTTGATTCTGCCTTTAAGAGGGTATTTTCCATATTACCTCCTCTAATACCCAGGTTGAGTTTTTGTAGGACCCAACATTTCAAATCTGGTTTACTATTATGGCAGTCTAGAAAGTGTTTTGCAACTGATGTCAGTTTTTTTCCTTTCTCCAGATCTTTTTTGGCGTTTTTTATATTTCCCAGGTGTTCACCTAGTCTTCTCCTGAGTTCCCTAGTGGACATTCCCACATATTTTTTGTTGCAACTGCATTCCAAACAGTATATTATATTGCACGTCTTGCAGTTGAATAGACCATTAATTCTTTTCACCCCTTCTGGGAAGATAGATATTTCTTTGATATTCTTCATATAGATACAGAATTTGCAGGTACCACATGGATATGTGCCATTTAGACCATCTTTTCTGACACTAGGTCTTCTTGAAAAATGACTCTTCATGACTTTATCTCTGATTGTTGGAGCCCTTTTCCAGCTAATTGCAACTTTGTTTCCCACATTTTTGGCTAGGTCTCTATCAGTATGTAGTATATGAACAAGTTTGTTCAGAATGCTAGTTATTTCTTTGTGTGCCATGTTATATGTGCCCACAAAACGGATTCTAGTATCCTTAGTCTGTTTTTGTTTTGGGAAGAGCAGATCATTTCTGTTCATATGAAGTGCTTTGTGGTATGCCTTTTTGAGAATGCTGTTGGGATATCCTCTACTTTTTAATCTGATTTTTAATTCCTTTGATTCTTTTTTAAAATTATCAATCTCTGAGCAATTTCAGCGTATTCTCAAAAATTCGCCATATGGAATGGCTTTTTTGGTGGAGGGGTGATGTGCACTGTCGAAAGATAGTATAGAATTCGTAGCTGTTTTCTTTCTATGTATGCTGGATTGTACCTGTCCAAACATGTCCCTTGATATTGTTAGGTCAAGGAAGGTTACTGTTGAGTTACTGATTTCATAGGTTAGTTTCAGATTGAGATCATTGCAGTTAAGTTCCTGTATGAACTGTTTGAATCTCAGTTCGTCCCCTTTCCATAGAATGAGGATATCATCTATGTACCTGAGCCATAACAGTATGTTGTCCATATATTGTTCCATTCTCTCCCCAAATACGTGTTCGCGCTCCCACCATCCAAGATAGATATTTGCATATGTAGGGGCACATGCTGTGCCCATGGCAGTGCCACGTACCTGGAGAAAGAATTTGTCGTTGAACACAAAATAATTATGGCTCAGGACGAATTTTAGAAGTTTCAGTATAAATTCATTTTTAAGTGTATTTGCACTTGGTTCCATTTCTAGGAAATAACCCACGGCATGACATCCCCACTTGTGTTCTATTGATGTGTATAGGGACTCGACATCGCATGTTGCCAGCCAGGTGTTTGAGTCTAGGGTCATACCCTCAATTTTGTTTAAGACGTCCATAGTGTCCCTGATGTATGAGGGGAGGGAAAGAACTATATCTCTTAGTCTTAGATCAATATATCGTGATGCCTGTTCGCATAGACTTCCAATGCCTGACACAATTGGTCTGCCAGGTGGTATTTTTTGGTTTTTGTGCACTTTTGGTAACAGATAAAGTGTAGCTACTTTAGGATTGTTAACACTTAGAAATTTGTATTCTCTTGTATCTATCAGTTCATCCTTTTTTGCTGTTTCAATAAGAGTATTGTAGTTGGTTAGGAATTCTTGAGTAGGGTTTCCCCAGAGTGGTTTGTAACAGTTTTTGTCTCCTAGTTTTTTTTTGCTTCTATTAGGTATAGTTCAGTAGGCCAGATCACAATATTTCCTCCCTTGTCAGAGGATTTAATTACCACATCCTCCCACTTCTGGATTTCTTTTAAAGCTCGTGATTCCCTCTCAGTTATATTACTTGATTTGCCCTCTCGAAGTTTCAGAATATCTCTGATCACTACTTTTTGATAGGTGTCTATTTCAGAGAACTGACAGATTTGAGGCATATATGTCGATTTTTTCCTTTCTCCAATCATTGCTGTTAGTGTCTTCATTTTCATTATCTTCCAACAGGGATATCAAATCCATAATTGCTTGTGTGTCACAATCAGTGTCTTCATGTTTGGCAAATATTTTGTTTAATGCCATTTTTCTAGTGAAGAGATGTATATCTTTTATGATTTCAAAGTAGTCTATATTGTTTGTTGGGGAAAAGGAAAGGCCTTTTTTCAGGACATCGATATGTTCTTGGGATAGTACTTTATTAGATAGATTTATAATTTGTAGGTCTGTGGTCTTCACCACCTCGGTCTCTTCGACCAATCCTCCTTGTTCCGATCGTTCCCATACCCCCATCTCGACCTGTTCCTGAGGTTGCGCTCTGGTTTTCCCTCCCCTCCTTTTTCTTTTGTTTTTGGTTTGGTACTTGTCTCGTTTTTTTACTCTGTTTGTGATAATATAGCCAGTCTTTCATTGGCGCTAGAGACTAGTAATCTTCTGTTGGAGGTTAATTCTTCTGCATCTTCTGCTGCTGATGATTCATATTCAGAAGTGGAGACATCATCTTTATCTCCTTTGGGTGGAAGAAAATTCCTCCTCCGTCTTGGGTTCTGTTCGTCCCATGTAAATACTCTCCCTTTTTCGAAGTATTTTATGTCTCTGCTTAGTTTATCACATTTTGTTTTTATTATTTCTTTTTCCTTTGAGTCTAGATCTTCCCTTAAACTTTTGTATGCCTTTTTGAAATTGTCTAATGATTCAAATTTTGCCAATTTGGTTGTTATTTCAGATATTTCTGTACCTAATTCTTCTACAATTTCAGTTTCATAATCTGATAATATTGCAACAAGTACTTCTGAACATGATATTAGGGCTTGTTCCCATCTTCCCCTATAACTTTCTATATGGAAGCTGAAAGATGGAAATATTCTTACTCTCAGACCTCTTGGAATTATGTGCTTAGCTAAGTACTTATCGTATGCACTTTTATCCCACACTGAACGTGTGTGTTTCCTAAGCAGTTCACCCAGTTCTTTCAGACCAGATTCCCAGTCATCAATTTCTGTTTGTTTATAGCCTTCAGCTGATAGGTTGGCAAACGTTTTATCTATTTTTGCCTTACGATCCTTTTCTCTCTTTAGAAAATCTTCCATTAAATTAATGGAAGCCATAATTCCCCCAGGAAATGACTACTGAATAGTCTAAATTAGAGTTTATTTATGGATTCCCTATGGCCTCTAGGGAGAGAGGGGGGGAAAATGGGATTGACCCTAGATAACCTATTGATACAAACCTAGGTGTTAACAATAGGTAGTGCCTTATGCCAAATAGTGGAAAATGTTATTAAGAAGAAGGACAGAGAAAGTGAAGCATATTGGGCACACTTTGTTGGGGGTCAAAACCAATGCTGTGAGTAGTGTGGTGTGTTGTGTATTGGTTTAAAACTTAACTTTTACTTCAAATATATTTTGTAAAAAAAGAGTGGAGTTATCCACCAGTAAGAATAAAATGACAAACAAATAAAAGATGTGTCCGAGTGATACTCGGTACACAAGAGCTCCTCTCAGGTGTGATACAGTGATCAGTCTGTATCACAGAGTCCGGTGTATAGCTTGAACAATAATTATCAGTGTCCTCACCTATATGATTAAACTTATATTTAGAGTACCATTATCATCAGTGGTATTAATAAATATATTACTTCATTCTTGTTTGTTGATTTTCTATACGATTAATAGAGTATTATATCTGTTGGTTCATTTGTATGTGGATGTATGCCACACAATACAATATAGATATATATGTTCAGGGTGTTTGAAGTAAAGAAGGATATATTGTTAAACTTAAATAATTTTAGCCTAGAAAATTACTTACTCAGGCTGTTTTCAGCCCTACTCTGTTGGAGCGATATGCTCAGACTTAGGCTATTATTATAGTTAAAACTCTCGTGGTACCACTTAATCTGGAAACTATTCCATTACAATATTATTAGTGTATGCCTGAAAAAGTGAATGTTGGCATAATATTACTTGAATGATTTAGACTACGGGTAGTCTTATGATAGTGGAATACAACAGGCAGGCTTACCGTTGCTTATATTCTTTTATAAATTCAGACCTAATGCAGACCTAACATAACTAGAGTCACATATTCCCTCAGTCTTACCCTTATTTCTTTAATTTGGGGGAACACCCTACAACATAATTAATGGTAAATCTGGGCTATTGGGAAACTCTAAGTGGAATAGTATAAAGATAAATATATCCTTCTTTACTTCAAACACCCTGAACATATATATCTATATTGTATTGTGTGGCATACATCCACATACAAATGAACCAACAGATATAATACTCTATTAATCGTATAGAAAATCAACAAACAAGAATGAAGTAATATATTTATTAATACCACTGATGATAATGGTACTCTAAATACAAGTTTAATCATATAGGTGAGGACACTGATAATTATTGTTCAAGCTATACACCGGACTCTGTGATACAGACTGATCACTGTATCACACCTGAGAGGAGCTCTTGTGTACCGAGTATCACTCGGCCACATCTTTTATTTGTTTGTCATTTTATTCTTACTGGTGGATAACTCCACTCTTTTTTTACAAAATATATTTGAAGTAAAAGTTAAGTTTTAAACCAATACACGACACACCACACTACTCACAGCATTGGTTTTGACCCCCAACAAAGTGTGCCCAATATGCTTCAATTTCTCTGTCCTTCTTCCTAATAACAACAAGCAGACTGTGCAAAAACAACACTGAAAATGACAGTAAAGCAGCTGTGCCAAAATCGGTACAGCTACAATGTGAGGTAAAAAAAATATATAAACAGTTTGGCAGTCACTGGGACCTCTTTACCTGCATTACCACTGGCCCTAATAATATCATCTACAATGACCTGTAGATTCCGGGGGGAGGGGGGAAGTGCCCCCTCTTGCTCCCCCTCTGGACGCCCATGTGTGTTATACCTACAGAGCTAATCCCGAAGGTAGTTATGCATATTTTACATTTTATAAAAAAAGAGATATACCTACAGTATATATCTATATGAATATATATACTGTATATATATATATACATATATACAGTATAGATAGATAGATACAAATATATAAATATAATGTAAAATATTTACAGTAAATCACAACATAAAATATTGCAATGATTACAAATCATTTTTCATGTTTAAATTTATTTGCAAAAGTGGCTCTAAAGTATATATATATATATATATATATATATATATATATATATATATATATATATATATATATATATATATATATATATATATAACTATTAACTATATATGTGTATACAAGTGTATACATGTGTATATATATATATATATGTGTACATACATGTTTATATGTATTTATATACATAGAGATCTGGAAAAAATTAAGAGACCAATGCAAAATTATCAGTTTCTCAGATTTTACTATTTATAGGTATGTGTTTGAGTAAAATGAACATTTTTTATTTATTCTATAAACTGAAAACATTTTTCCCAAATTCCAAATAAATTGTCAATATTGTCATTTAGAGCATTTATTTGCAGAAAATGACAACTAGTCAAAATAACAAAAAAAAATGCAGTTTTCAAAAACCGAATAATGCAAAGAAAACAAGTTCATATTTATTTTTAAACAACATAATACTAATGTTTTAACTTAGCAAGAGTTCAGTTCAGAAATCAATATTTGGTGGAATAACTCAGATTTTCAATTGCACCTTTCATGGGTCTTGGCATGCTCTCCACCTGTCTTACAAATTGATGTTGGGTGACTTTATGAGACTCCTGACACAAAAATTCAAGCAGCTCAGCTTTGTTTGAAAGGTTGTGATCATCTATCTGCCTCTTGATCATATTCCAGAGGTTTTAAATGGGGTTCAGGTCTGGAGATTGGTCTGGCCTTGAGAGGTTCTTGATCTGGTGGTCCTCCATTCACACCTTGATTTACCTAGCTGTGTCGGATGGGGCATTGTTCTGCTGGAAAAAAAATCAAACCTCACAGTTGGGGAACATTTTCCGAGCAGAAGGAAACAAGATTTCTTCCAGGATAATATTGTATGTGGCTTGATTCATGTGTCCTTCACAAAGATAAATCTGCCTGATTCCAACCTTGCTGAAGCACTCCCAGGTCATCACCAATCTTCCACCTAATTTCACAGTAGGTGCTCGACACTGTGGCTTCTAGGCCTTTCCAGGTCTCTGTCTAACCATTAGATGACCATGTGTTGGGTAAAGCTGCAAATTGGACTGATCAGAGAAGATGACCTGGAAAAGGGCAGATTTATCTTTGTGAAGGGTGCATGAAGCAAGCCACGTATAGTTATCCTTGAAGAAAACTTTCTTCCTTCGGCTCTGACAATGTTCCCCAACTCAGAGGATCGTTTTTTCCAGTGTACATCTATATAAACCCATACACATATTTAGACATATATATATATATATATATATATATATATATATATATATATATATATATTATAGCCCTTTCCATTCAAACACCTTGCATATACCATACACCCTTTAACCCTTACAACTATTTTTTTGAATATTTAAATGAATCATTTTTATCAGATATTTTAATGTATTTATGTTGTGTTTGGTGCACATTTTTTTTTTTAACTCTTACTCTTTACACTAGCTCTCCTGTTGCGTTTACCTGTTGCGCTCAAATTGAGTTTGCACTTCAGCGAACGCATCTACTTTCAACTTGTAATACATGTACAAGTTAACAATCGCGGACCACTTGTAATCTAGTCCTAAAAGTCTTGATGTTTGCTGCACTCTGTTCCAGCATGCAGCTGATTTTGCACACTTTTTTTCAAGTAGTTGACAAGGCCTGATGAAAGAGCTCTGCTTGGCTGTGAAATGCGTCACCTTTTACGTTTTTAATAAAGATTTTAATGCAATTACACCTTGCCACAAAGATCCATCTTTTTGTTGACATCTAATGAATGAATATTAAAGTACCTGTGAATCCTGCCACTTGGAGTACCTTTGTATCCTGGTACCTGTAATCAGTCAGCTGGACGGCTGGGAAGCTGGGAATTGTGAGTATTCTGTACACTATTTCATACTGCTTTGACACAGACTGTTATAGGCCATTTTGAGACCCTTTTTTCCTTTTGTGTTTAGTCCTAAATGTATTTGCGATTAATGTTCCTTTAATTTAAAATGTAATTTCATAAAGAATTAATTATGAATAGTTAATGTATTTAGCATACTTTTCCTATAATTCAACTCTGAAAGTTGTGTTTTTTTCCACATTTCAGAGGCTGGAGTGCATCCTGCAGACTTCATAAATTTGACCCTGCAACATCCTACATAGTGATTGCTTGATCAGTGAAATAACCATTTATATATGTCCCTAACTGGTCACAGCAAAGCAGATAAAGTAACATTACTCAAGGATCTCTCACTATAATTCAGCTTATTACTCCCTACACCCACTATCCAATACTGTTATATACCCTCCTGGTTTTCATTCCCGTACTTTCTCTCTATAACTGAGTACTGTATTCATTCTTATAAATACTGTATAACACCCTATATTCCTTAAAATATTGCTCTTCCATATAAGACAATATTGTTTTATGAAACTATCCATTTTAACTTCTTCGGTTTCTCTATATAGCTTCTTCTGGATGAAATATATTTATTCACTACAAGTCCTTGTTTATGATAACATCACTGCATGCAGCCACGTGACCAGCTGTGCCCTAGGGGGCAATACTTTTGAGATGTTTGTCTGTCTACAGATGGTTGTGAATCTGTTATTATTGGAAGTAAGATCAGCTCCCATCTGTTTTAATTTTTATAATGGATTAATCCATGACCTGTCTACACTCTGGTTCCATATCCTAATTACAGGATTATAATATTGCCCCCTACTTCACATACTTTGCAGTAAAAAGTAATCAATATGTACACAACAAAAATATATAAAACATAGGGATAAGCAATGGATATTTGTGCCAAATACTGTACAGCCATAGCACAAATCACCCAAAAAATACATAGGAAAAACACAAAAATGCTTGTAGAGCCATATCAGTGACCACACAAAGATATGCATAAGGTTTAACATTTCTAAGCTGTCTGTAATAGAATTACACAATACAAAAATGTCATTTGATTGCAAATTTAAAGGTATGGAACACACTTAGAGATTGTAATATAATTGTTTTAAGTTACTTTATTTATAACAATAGGATCAGATCAAATTCAGTACAATGTTTACATCAATGAAAGAGAAAAATAATAAATATCATTCTTGTTTACATTAGGAATCAAGACACACACAAAATACATAATATCAAAAATTCTAATATTCCATTTTAACCAAAAGTTAAACTGGTCCTCTGTTCAACAGAGAAAGAAAAAAGAGGGGGAAAAAAGCTAGACAAAGGTGAATACTCTTAGCACTCAAACGTGAGAGTGAAGAGGGTAACTGATTAATCAAGCATATAAAAAAAGAAAAAAGAAGGGAAAAAAATGTGAAAACTCTTACGGCTAGATCACGAGTTTTGTCGGTAAGGCTGTGCGGCTCTAACACTCCTTTGTTTTCTAATGCTACCTTAAGCCAACGCTGGTATTACAGTTTTTTTTAAACCTGGCGTTAGCCGCGAAAAGGTGAGCGTAAAGCAGAATTTAGCTCCACATCTCACCTCAATACCAGCGTTGCTTATGGTAGCGGTAAGCTGGCTAAATGTGCTCGTGCACAATTTCCCCATAGGAAATAATGGGGCTGAGCTGGCTGGAAAAAACCCTGCAAAAAAGCAGCATTCAGCTTCTAACGCAGCCCCATTGTTTCCTATGGGAAAATAAAAAATATGTCTGCACCTAACACCCTAACATGAGCCCCAAGTCTAAACACCCCTAATCTTACACTTATTAACACCTAATCTGCTGCTCCGGACACCGTCGCCATCTGCATTATATGTATTAACCCCTAATCTGCTGCCCCCAACATCGCTGACACCTACATTATAGTTATTAACCCCTAATCTGCCCCCCCAACATCGCCGCAACTATATTAAATTAATTAACCCCTAATCTGCCACCGCCAATGTCGCCGCCACTATAATAAAGTTATTAACCCCTAAACCTAAATCTAACTCTAACCCTAACACCCCCCTAATTTAAATATAATTTAAATACATCTAAATAAAATAACCACAATTAAAAAAATTATTCCTATTTAAAACTAAATACTTACCTGTAAAATAAACCATAAGATAGCTACAATATAACTAATAGTTACATTGTAGCTATCTTATGATTTATTTTTATTTTACTGGCAACTTTGTATTTATTTTAAATAGGTACAATAGTTATTAAATAGTTATTAACTATTTAATAGCTACCTAGCTAAAATAAGTAAAAAATTACCTGTAAAATAAATCCTAACCTAAGTTACAATTACACCTAACACTACACTATCATTAAATTAATTACATAAACTACCTACAATTAATTACAATTAAATTTAATAAATTAAATTACGAAAAAAACAAACACTAAATTACGAAAAAAAAATAAACACTAAATTACAGAAAATAATTTTTTTTACAAGAAGTTTAAACTAATTACACCTAATCTAAGCCCCCTAATAAAATAAAAAAGCCCCCCAAAATAATAAAATGCCCTACCTTATACTAAATTACAAATAGCCCTTAAAAGGGCCTTTTCAGGGGCATTGCCCCAAAGTAATCAGCTCTTTTACCTGTAAAAAAAAGAATAAAATACACCCCCAACATTACAACCCACCACCCACACACCCCTACTCTAAAACCCACCCAATGCCCCCTTAAAAAAACCTAACACTACCCCATTGAAGATCACCCTACCTTGAGCCGTCTTCACCCAGTCGGGCACCAGTGGTCATCCGATCCATCCAGAAGTCTTCATCTGATGGGCCAGAAGAGGACATCCAGACCGGGAGAAGGCTTCATCCAAGCGGCATCTTCTATCTTCATCCATCCGACGAGGAACGGCTCCATCTTGAAGACCTCCGGCACGGAAAATCCTTCTAGGCCGACGACTAACGACTAATGAATATTCCTTTAAATGACGTCATCCAAGATGGCGTCCCTCGAATTCCGATTGGCTGATAGGATTCTAGCAGCCAATCAGAATTAAGGTAGGAAAAATCCGATTGGTTGATTTAATCAGCCAATCGAATTGAAGTTCAATCCGATTGGCTGATTGGATCAGCCAATAGAATGTGAAGTCAATTCTATTGGCTGATCCAATCAGCTAATCGGATTGAACTTCAATCAAGCCCATAAAACTCTTAACTACTGACTTTTAAATGCGGTAGGAGTCTTGACAGGAGAGGGTCTACCGCTCACTTCTTCCAAGACTCGTAATACCGGCGTTAGGCAAGTCCCATTAAAAAGATAGGATACGCAATTGACGTAAGGGGATTTGCGGTAGCCTCGAGTCGTGGAAGAAAAGTGAGCGGTAGACCCTTTCCTGCCTGACTCGTAATACCAGCGGGCGTTAAAAAGCAGCGTTGGGACCTCTCAATGCTGCTTTTTAAGGCTAACGCCAAACTCGTGATCTAGCCGATAGACTGTAATATAAAATATTTATGTGTAGGAAAAATGTAATATACTGTATTTTTTGGTCCCTTTTCCTGTAATTTAAAGGGATAGTCTACACTAATTTTTTATTATTTAAAAATATAGATAGTGCCTTTACTACCCATTCCCCAAGCTTTGCACAACCAACATTGTTATATTTATATACTTTATAACATGTAAACCTCTAAATTTCTGACTGTTACTAAGCCACTACAGACAGCCTCTTATAACATGCTTTTTTATTTGCTTTTCACAACAGGAGACTGCTAGTGCATGTGGGCCATATAGATAACATTGTGCTCTCTCATGTGGAGTTGTACATGATACTGCATTAAATGGCTAAAATGCATGACAATAGATAATATATAAAATGTCATGTGATAAGGGGGCTGTCAGAAGAGGCTTAGATACAAGGTAAATACAGAGGTAAAAAGTATATTAATTTAACCAAATTGGCTGGGCAAAAATAGACTGTCCCTTTAACTCCAGTTCTGAAAACTAATAGTGCACATGACAGGCTTTGTAAGCATAACCCTCGACCATATTTGCCTTTAAAGGGACATAATACTCACATGCTAAATCACTTGAAATTGATGCAGCATAACTGTAAAAAACTGACATGAAAATATCACCTGAACATCTCTATGTAAAAAGGGAATATATTTTACCGCAAAATATCTTCAGCTCATCAGAGTAAGTGCTCTGTGAATAGTTATACTTCAGCTGTTGTCCAGCTGGAAGTTGAAAATAAATAAATAAAACAATAGCCAATCAGCATCAGCAGTGCTGATGTCATGCTTTGCTGTGATCTCATGAGATTTCACTGAAATCTTGTGAGATTTCATAGTAAACTTCCTTAAACTGAATAGGAAAATAAGATAACTGTGCCTGCACTTGCCAGGTGCACACTCCCTTGCAAGTCCAGGGACTAGCCTCCTGATTGGCTGCTTAAAGTCTCTTTACAGTGGGGTGTAAATGCTTAGACCTTTATTGTATCCACATAAGGTCCAAACAAGCGAACAGTAACCTTTTAGGCTCAATACATGCCATTATTCATGATTATTCAATACTATATTCACACTTATCTAGTTTACACATGGAGGCAAAAACCTTTACCACACTCTAGCACCACCTAGTGGTCAAACAAAATAATACACAAAAATGTGGTTATGTGATTACACATGATGCCCCCTAATGAAAACTCAAATAAATCACAAAATTGTTTGCAAGGTTTGTCAAAAACTGTTACAAAATGCACCAAAATACAGACCAATCAAATTCTCTGTTCATACCTTTTGGATACATAAGCCTAGATTACGAGTTTTGTTGGTAAAAACTTGTGGAGCTAACGCTCCTTTCTTTTCCAGCGCTCCCTTAAACCAACGCTGGTATTACGAGTTTTCTGAATGGCTGCGTTAGCCTCAGAAAAGAGAGCGTTGAGCCAAATTTAGCTCCACTTCTACCTGTAATAACAGCGTTGCTTACGGTAGCGGTAAAATGGAAAAACGTGCTCGTGCATGATTTCCCCATAGGATACAATGGGGCTGAGCTGGCTGAAAAAAAACCTAACACCTGCAAAAAAGCAGCGTTCAGCTCCTAACGCAGCCCCATTGTTTCCTATGGGGAAACACTTTCTAAGTCTACACCTAACACCCTAACATGAACCCTGAGTCTAAACACCCCTAATCTTACACTTATTACCCCTAATCTGCCTCCCCCGCTATCGCTGACACCTACATTATATTATTAACCCCTAATCTGCCGCTCCGGACACCGCTGCCACCTACATTATCCCTATGAACCCCTAATCTGCTGCCCCCAACATCGCCAACACCTATATTATATTTATTAACCCCTAATCTTCTGCCCCCAACGTCGCCGCCACCTACCTACACTTATTAACCCCTAATCTGCCGACCGGACATCGCCGCTACTATAATAAATGTATTAACCCCTAAACTGCTGCACTCCCGCCTCGCAAACACTATAATAAATTTTATTAACCCCTAATCTGCCCTCCCTAACATCATCGCCACCTACCTACAATTATTAACCCCTAATCTGCCGCCCCCAACGTCGCCGCTACTATAATAAATTTACTAACCCCTAAACCTAAGTCTAACCCTAACCCTAACACTCCCCTAAGTTAAATATAATTTAAATAAATCAAAATAAATGTACTATAATTAAATAAATTATTCGTATTTAAAAATAAATACTTACCTATAAAATAATAGTTACATTGTAGCTATTTTAGGATTTATATTTATTTTACAGGCAACTTTGTATTTATTTTAACTAGGTACAATAGCTATTAAATAGTTAATAACTATTTAATAGCTACCTAGTTAAAATAATTACAAAATTACCAGTAAAATAAATCCTAACCTAAGTTACAAATACACCTAACACTACACTATCAATAAATTAATTAAATAAATTACCTACAATGATCTAAACTAAAATACAATTAAATAAACTAAACTATATTCCAAAAACAAACGAACACTAAATTACAAAAAATAAAAAAATATTACAAGAATTTTAATCTAATTACACCTAATCTAAGCCCCCTAATAAAATAAAAAAGCCCCCCAAAATAATAAAATTCCCTACCCTATACTAAATTACAAAAGTAATCAGCTCTTTTACCAGTCCTTAAAAGGGCTTTTTGTGGGGCATTGCCCCAAAGTAATCAGCTCTTTTACTTGTAAAATAAAATACAAGACCCCCCACAACATTACAACCCACCACCCACACACCCTTACTCTAAAACCCACCTGATCCCCCCTTAAAAAACCTAACACTACCCCATTGAAGATCACCCTACCTTGAGCCGTGTTCACCCAGCCGGGCACCGATGGGCCAGAAGAGGACATCCGGAGTGGCAGAAGTCTTCATCTGATCTGGGCAGAAGAGGTCCTCCATCCAGCAGAAGTCTTCATCCAAGCAGCATCTTCTATCTTCATCCATCCCGCGCGAAGCGGGTCCATCTTCAAGACATCTGACGCGGAGCATCCTCTTCTTCCCGACGACTAACGACGAATGAAGGTTCCTTTAAATGACGTCATCCAAGATGGCATCCCTCGAATTCCGATTGGCTGATAGGATTCTATCAGCCAATCTGATTGGCTGATTGGATCAGCCAATAGAATGCAAGGTCAATTCTATTGGCTGATCCAATCAGCCAATCGGATTGAACTTCAATCCGATTGGCTGATTACATCAGCCAATCGGATTTTTCCTACCTTAATTCCGATTGGCTGATAGAATCCTATCAGGCAATCGGAATTTGAGGGACGCCATCTTGGATGACGTCATTTAAAGGAACCTTCATTCGTCGTTAGTCATCGGGAAGAAGAGGATGCTCCGCGTCGGATGTCTTGAAGATGGACCCGCTCCACGCCGGATGGATGAAGATAGAAGATGCCACTTGGATGAAGACTTCTTTCTGCTGGATGGAGGACCTCTTCTGCCCCGATTGGATGAAGACTTCTGCTGCTCCGGATGTCCTCTTCTGGCCCATCGGTACCCGGCTGGGTGAACACGGCTCAAGGTAGGGTGATCTTCAATGGGGTAGTGTTAGGTTTTTTTAAGGGGGGATCGGGTGGGTTTTAGAGTAGGGGTGTGTGGGTGGTGGTTTGTAATGTTGGGGGGTCTTGTATTTTATTTTACAGGTAAAAGAGCTGATTACTTTGGGGCAATGCCCTGCAAAAAGCCCTTTTAAGGGCTGGTAAAAGAGCTGATTACTTTTGTAATTTAGTATAGGGTAGGGAATTGTATTATTTTGGGGGACTTTTTTATTTTATTAGGGGGTTTAGATTAAGTGTAATTAGATTAAAATTCTTGTAATATTTTTTTATTTTTTGTAATTTAGTGTTTGTTTGTTTTTGGAATATAGTTTAGTTTATTTAATTGTATTTTAGTTTAGATCATTGTAGGTAATTTATTTAATTAATTTATTGATAGTGTAGTGTTAGGTGTATTTGTAACTTAGGTTAGGATTTATTTTACAGGTAATTTTGTAATTATTTTAACTAGGTAGCTATTAAATAGTTATTAACTATTTAATAGTTATTGTAGCTAGTTAAAATAAATACAAAGCTGCCTGTAAAATAAATATAAATCCTAAAATAGCTACAATGTAACTATTAGTTATATTGTAGCTATCTTGTGGTTTATTTTATAGGTAAGTATTTATTTTTAAATAGGAATAATTTATTTATTTATAGTAAATTTATTTTGATTTATTTAAATTATATTTAACTTAGGGGGTGTTAGGGCTAGGGTTAGACTTAGGTTTAGGGGTTAATAACTTTATTATAGTAGCGGCGACGTTAGGGGCGGCCGATTAGGGGTTAATAATTGTAGGTAGGTTGCGGCGATGTTGGGGGGGGGGCAGATTAGGGGTTAATAAAATGTATTATAGTGTTTGCGAGGCGGGAGTGCGGCGGTTTAGGGGTTAATACATTTATTATAGTGGCGGCGATGTCCGGTCGGCTGATAAGGGGTTAATAAGTGTAGGTAGGTGGCGGCGACGTTGGGGG
Organism: Bombina bombina; assembly: GCF_027579735.1. NCBI lineage: Eukaryota > Metazoa > Chordata > Amphibia > Anura > Bombinatoridae > Bombina > Bombina bombina. The sequence continues at coordinate 469,689,219 of NC_069504.1, read as the reverse complement.
CGGCAGAATAGGGGTTACTAACTATAATGTAGGTGTCGGCGATGTTAGGGACAGCAGATTAGGGGTTCATAGCTATAATGTAGGTGGCAGCGGTGTCCTGTCGGCAGATTAGGGGTTAAATAATTTTATTATAGGGTTTGCGATGTGGGAGGCCTCGGTTTAGGGGTTCATAGGTAGTTTATGGGTGTTAGTGTACTTTGTAGCACTGTAGTTAAGAGCTTTATGTTCCGGCATTAGCCCATAAAACTCTTAACTACTGACTTTTTTATGTGGTAGGAGTCTTGGAGGTAGAGGCTGTACCGCTCACTTCTTCCAAGACTCGTAATACCGGCATTAGGCAAATCCCATTAAAAAGATAGGATACGCAATTGACGTAAGGGGATTTGCGGTAGCCATAAGTCACGGAAGAAAAGTGAGCGGTACACCTGTACCTGCCATACTCGTAATACCAGCAGGTGTTAAAAAGCAGCGTTATGACCCCTTAACGCTGCTTTTTAAGGCTAACGCAGAACTCGTAATCTAGGCGATAGTATCCAAATGGTAGGTCCAATGCATTTCTCTGTTTTTAAGTAAATATTTCCTATCTCCTCCTCTCCTAGGGTTTTTAATCTCCTCTATAATCTGGAAACGTAATTGTTTTATATTATGCCCCATCTCCAAAAAGTGACTAGGTACTGGTTCCGCTATAATGAAAACCTGACCTGTTGTGGGTACTTGAGTCCCGAGGTTGACAAACACTGCTCTTAAAGGGACAGTTCACCCAAAAACTTTCTCCCCTTTAAATTATTCCCAATGATCTTTTTTACCTGCTAGAGTGTATTAAATTGGTTGCAAGTAGCTCCTTTACTCATATTTCAGCATTTGAAATAGCTGATTTAGCTTGTGGTTTCCCAACCTATACTGAAAGTTTTGATACTGGCGTATATGCTATTGACAAGCCTAAGTAAACACAGCCAGCAGAAGAGATTACACCCTCAGTGGGGGCATGATAGTTAAGTAATAAAATGATAATTTTCCATTGTTCTCTCTATGTATTAAGCTTTGGTGTTCCAGACAAATATAAGATAAGGAAGCAAGTCTGTGTACATGAAAGTGATAACATAATGAGATCTGATATTACCTGAAGCTCAACCCATTGTAATAGGCTGTGGTTTCAAAGCACAAAACCAGATACTTCAGATAAACAAATAAACCAGAAAATACAATTTCTCAAATATTTTATACTCTGCAGTTGGTATAACAAGTCATTTAAAATACATTTATGGAAAAACAATTTTACAGTGTACTGTCCCTTTAACTTGGTGTATATGCATCTTTTGGACACCAATAAGAAGGTGACAAGGGCATCTTTATTTCTACATCTTATATTAGATTTATGCTCTGTTACTCTGTCACGTGCCTGCCTGGTCATTTTACCTATGCACATCAAGGAGCACGGGCATGTAATGATATAAATCACAAATGTAGACTTACATCTGAGATCACATATTTCCTACCTGTATGAGGATGATAGAAAACATTGCCTTTAATCAATGAATTACAATTTTACATCAGGATGGCACAGTTTTAAAATGTGCCAATGTTTACACAGGATCGTATTGACTTGATGACTCCTTGTGCTGTATCGGGTAACAAACCCTTATTAAAAACATAACTTCAAGCAGGTCATGAATATAAGAAATCTGTGAAAGGTGAAAATATAGAAAAGGATGGTGTTTGTTACCCAATACAGCACAAGGAGTCATCAAGTCAATAAGATTGTGTTTGAAAATTGGCACACTTTAAAACTGTGCCATCCTGAGATAAAAGAATTAGGTAACTTCTCTATACCCGCTGTAATGCTCATGGGATATTCCACTATCAGACCAAACTTGGCCAGTAGTCTTCTTATCCTGGCGTCAAGTGGAATGATACGAAATATGTAAGAGCAGAGAGAGAGCAGCAGGCAGGGCAGTATTCAGTGGCAACAGGGAGGTAATCCAGCAGTATGGCAGTTCAGGGATAAAGCAATAGAAGGACCGGTAACAGGCAGGAGTCAGCAACAAAAGGATATCCAGCAGTATAACAGTTCAGGGATAAACCAATAGAATGATCAGATAGGCAGAATTCATAAATGGTAAAGCAATCCAGCAATTCAGGGGTTAAGGCAAGCAGCATAGTCAACGAGGCAGGGTTCATCAACAGTTAAGCAATCCAGCAATGCAGAGTGTAAGGCAAGCAGCCTAGTCAAACAGGCAGAGTTCATCAACGGTAAAGCAATCCAGCAATTCAGGGGTTAAGGCAAGCAGAGTAGTTAAAAACAGGCAGAGTTCATCAACGGTAAATCAATACAGCAATTCAGGGGTTAAGGCAAGCAGTGTAGTCAAACAGGCAGAGTTCATCAACGGTAAATCAATACAGCAATTCAGCAAACAGATATACAGCACCCAGGAGCACAAGAAGTAACACCTATACTTGGGCACAGGTGAGAGAGACTGAGGTCTTTACATAGGGAAGACAGTGTGGGCGGTGATGATGTCATCATCGTGCTGCAGTTACACTGCCGTATCCCTAGCAACAGGAGGAGTGCCTGTGTCCATGGCAAGAGCCACAGCAGAGCAGAGGAGCAGTGTGACACCCGCTTATAAGAGGGGTCCTAATGTTAAAGATATACTTTTAAGGGCAGACATTGGATCTTATAAAAAGTATAGGCAAGGATCGATTGGCAGCCCCAGGACTGATTGTTTTCCATATCTGGGGTGTGCCAATTGTAATTCAATGATTAAAGGCAATGTTTTCTATCATCCTCAAACAGGTTGGAAATATGTGATTTCCTAACATGCAAGTCTACATTTGTGATTTATATCATGAAATACCTGTGCTCTTTGATGTACATATTTTAAACAACCAGGCAGGCATGTGACAGTATTACAGAACATATGTCTAATAAGATGTAGAAATAAAAATGTGCCTGTACCTAGTGACTTTATGGAGATGGGCCATAATATAAGTCAATAACGTTTCCAGATTATAGAGGAAATTAAACCCCTAGGAGAGCATTGGACCTACTATTTGGATGCTATGACTTTCAAAAGGTATGAAATGAGACTTTGATTAGTGTCAGGGTGCCAGGAATCAGACTGAGACAAGAAGTGCAAAAATAATCACACCTTTATTAATAGCAAAAAATAATAAAAAAAAGTCCACAAGTCAAATAACAAGCCAGGAATCAAAACCAGAACTGGTAGTCAGACAAGCTGAGTCAGGAGCCAAAGTGAATAGTCAGATGAGCCGGAATCAGGAACAAGGAGAACAGCAGAGTCAGGAACAAGCCAGGGATCAGGAACCAGGAGGGACGTCAGACAGCCAGGTAATACAAAGGAGCTCTCACAAACAAGTCTGAGACAGCGCAAGGGCAAAAGCATACTGAACAGAGGCCCTTTAAATAATAAGTGATGACATCACAATTCTGAGACTGCATCCTGTCTCACACAGATGATGTACACCAGTCTGGCCATAAAAGGAAGTGCAGGAAATGAGCAGCATCACACAGTATGCACCAGAGCCAGCAAGAGAGGTGAGTAAAATGGCTGCCAGCAGCACATGGCAAACAGATCAGGGAAAAACCCTGACAGTACCCTCCCCTCAATGACCCCTCCCCTGAGGGAGGACAAAAGGCTTATTGGGGAAACGTTCATGGAAGGCACGGAGGAGGGCGGGAGCATGAACATCAGAGGAGGGAACCCATGAACACTCCTCCATACCGTAGCCTCTCCAGTGAACCAAATACTGTACGCGGCCCCTGGACATACGAGAGTCAATAATGCTGCTGACCTCATAATCCTCATGGTTGTCAACAAAAATAGGGTGGGGACAAGGCAACACAGTGGTAAACCGATTACAAACCGATGGTTTCAAGAGGGAGACATGAAAAACATTGGAGATGCGCATGCAGGAGGAAGGTCAAGAGCATAGGCCACAGGATTGACCCGTCAAAGTATTCGAAAAGGACCAACATAACGGGGAGCCAGTTTATTGGAAGGCACACAAAGGTTCAAGTTGCGGGAGGACAGCCAAACTCTCTCACCAACCTTGTAGGAAGGCGCGTACAGACGCCTATGATCGCCCTGGAATTTTGGCACTGCATAGAACGATGAAGGCAATCCTGAATCTGCACCCACGTGGAACGGAGTTGCCGGAGATGCTCCTCCAAAGCCGGAATACCCTGAGACATGAATGAATCGGGCAACAAGGATGGTTGAAACCCATAATTCGCCATGAATGGGGATAATTTGAAGGAAGTATTAATAGCACTATTATGAGCAAACTCTGCCCAAATGAACAGTTCAGACGAATTATTGTGGTGATCTGAGTCATAGCAATGGAGGAACTGTTCCAGAGCTTGATTAGACCATTCCGCAGCCCCATTGGATTGAGGGTGATATGCAGAGGAGAAGGAAAGCTGGATTCCCATTTTAGCACAAAAGGAACGCCAAAATCTGTAGACAAACTGGCTACCCCAGTCCGACACTATCTCCTTGGGTAACCCATGTAAATGGAAGACCTCCCGGGCAAAAATTGAAGCAAGCTCATGAGCGGTAGGCAACTTCTTCAAGGGAATGCAATGTGACATTTTAGTCAACCACCATAAGGATAACAGTATTGCCATTGGAAACAGGGAGCTCGACAATGAAGTCCATGGAAAGATGTGTCCAAGGATGCTCACCATTAGCAGTAGGTTGAAGAAGACCCACAGGAAGACGTTAAGGTGTCTTATTCAGTGCACAAACTGAGCAGGAGGCAACATATGCAACAACATCAGAACGAAGAGCTGGCCACCAGAATTGTCGAGTGACAGACCAAATCATTTGGTTCTTGCCTGGGTGACCTGCGACTTTAGGATAGTGGTAAGTGTGCAAAAGTTTAGTTCAAAGATTCTCAGGAACAAAACACTTACCACTATCCTAAAGTCGCAGGTCACCCAGGCAAGAACCAAATGATTTGGTCTGTCACTCAACAATTCTAGTGGCCAGCTCTTCGTTCAGATGTTGCTGCATATGTTGCCTCCTGCTCAGTTTGTGCACAGAATAAGACTCCTCAACGTCTTCCTGTGGGTCTTCTTCTGTGCACAAACTGAGCAGGAGGCAACATATGCAGCAACATCAGAACGAAGAGCAGGCCACCAGAATTGTCGAGTGACAGACCAAATCATTTGGTTCTTGCCTGGGTGACCTGCGACTTTAGGATAGAGACCTTATTAATAGTATTCCATCAGTCAAATTCTTATCTATCTTATGTGTACTTTCTTAATGTAGTTGCGTACCAGACTACCATGTGAACTCTTAAATTTAGCCTGGAGAACTTGCATCATCTAGCGTCATACTATCACCTCTGCCCTCCTCTCTGTAGTGAAGTACAAAGTCTCAGAGAAGATTAGTGTAAGTTTAAAAGTAAAAAGGAAGAGAAAAGAGAGGAAGGGAATGAAAGGCTTAAGGGATGATTCAGTCGCTTTTAACATCTTCCTGTCTGTCTCAGATTTACCTTATTCTACTAAAAACGAAAAACACCAGGGGTCCCAATCAAATTTATGAATAACACAACTTGCAACCTAACTGAATAACAAGCTTAAGGAGAAGTCTCATTTTTTACAGACTGTAGGTTATTTGGCTTGTCCCTGGCCACATTGTAATATTTCAGTGACCTTTACCCAGCTCTGTTTAACTTTAGGGGTAATTCAAGAGACTCCAATATCTTAATATATACATATGAAAAGATATTAAGTTGAATTCAGTCACGTTCAGGTGTCCCTTCCTGTATCTTCCGTTTCTTGCCTCAGAAACTTCTGAAGGTGTCTGGGGTCATCAAAAAACTTTACTCCTTGTGAAGTTTGGAGCTTGAGTCTTGCAGGGAATAGTAGTGACACTGAGCGTCCAGCTTCCAACAAGGCTTTGCAGTACGGGGAAAATTCTCTACGCCTTGTAGAGATTTCTGCCAAATAATCTTGGAATAATAGGATTCTCTGCCCCTCGTAAAGTAGAGGGGAATTCTGGAGATATGCTCGTAGGAACATGATTTTATCTTTAAAATTGAGATATCGGATCATCACTTGAAGCTGTCCTCTTGTGTTTTTTATATCAGGGTTTGAGTTCCCAACTCTATGCGCCCTTTCTGCAACGGATGGAATCTCCTCCGGTTTGATCTTTAGGAGGGAAGGCAAAGTGCGCTCCGCAAACATCAACAGCTCTGAACTAGTGACAGTCTCTGGAAGACCAACAACTCGCAGATTGTTGCGTCTGGATCCTTTTTTCCAAATCATCAATCTTATCCCTTAATATCTTGTTCTGTGTTTCAAGCGTTGTAACTTTTGTTGAAGTTTCTCTCTGCCTATCCTCACCATTCCCAACTCTCTGTTCAATTTGCTGTAATCTAGATGAAAAGCTTTTGAACTCAGATGGCAATGAGTCCATTCTCGTCTGAAGTTGTTCTATTTTAGGTAAAAATAGAGTTGAAATCTGAGAGACAATTGGATGCATCTCTTGTGATATAACTTCTGCAGCTTCTGATGTGATTGTTTCTGTAGCGTGTGTCTCTGCTGTGTGTCTTTCTTTCTTGGTTTTTCTGCCGGTTACCCATATTGCCAGTGGTTTTGACAAAGCTAGAGTTATATTTCTGCATGCACAAAAAAGCTGCGTCAGATTATCAACTAGTTAATACTACAGTCTCGCTTACATTGCCAGTAAAAGCGTTGGCTAGTGAACTTGTGCGGGCTTTAGAGCCTGGGGATGGTAGTCACCAAGAGATGGTTTTAAAGTTCTAGTGAATCAGGGCCCAGAGTGAAGTTTAGTGGTATTATGAGGTTCTGGCCATCTGATATGCAACACCTCCACTACCTCATATTATTATCGCCATATTTAATAAGGACAGATCTAGTCTCGTTTTTGTCATTGCCTTGCGTGTAACAAGATCTTTCCCAGTTCGGTCAACAATGGTGCTATTGTGCACAACGTGCAGCTTAATCTTAGTTTTTGCACTTCGACTCCAGGTTAGTTGTGAGGATCAGAGTCTTTTTATATGTCTCTTAAGGTAAGGCAAGGCATAGAGACACTGCAGCTACGTGTCCTAACATCCGCAGCCCTCCCGATGGTGTGGTGGAGGAATAAAGGCTTAGGAGTGGTTTAACTTGTGTGGTGCAGTTCATAAGTAATAACTTCCCTTAGCTCTCTTTATGCTTTGTCAGCCTTCTTGAGCGTATGTTTTGTGTCACAAATATTTGTTTGCTTATCCAGCGTTTTTTGAGCCGTCTGGTATATTTCTTGGTCAGGTAGTTGTTATACTGAGCCTGTTCTTGCAAGTGTCGTGTTCGTGTATCATGCAGTACATTCACTACTGGGAATAGGACCAGCTTTACCTCCTTTGCCACTAAAGAGAAATTTGAGATCAAGTCCCATTTTACCTGTGATTCTTCCTTTGCTGTGTATATGCTGGAGTGCAAGTGTGGCATTCAATATATAGGAAGAACCTCAAGACCCCTCAAAAAAAGATGGAGGGAACACAATAGAAATCTTAAAAATGCCATTACAAACCATAGTGTTCCTAGACATGGGAGTCGGTGTCATTCTGGACAATTAGATATTTTTAGGATTTTTCCTTTTGGAGTTGATTAACCCTAAGTGGGGTAGAAATAGATTTATTCATTTAAGGCAAAGGGAAACATTTTGGATTTGGAAACTAAAAACACTCAATCCCTTTGGCTTGAATGAATATATTGATATGGCGGCTTTCAATGGATGACCACCAATAGCTGGAATTTATGTCAGTATAGATTGTTGGGCCAAGTATATTTGATTGAGCTATAGAACATGAGTTTTGGGCAGAACATGAGCTATAGAACATGAGTTTAGAATGTTCATATGATAATAAGACCTTCAGGATTTACATATTGCACTATACTCTATCACTCTTTGATTAGGGGTTATAACAGTTTGCTATAGATATATCATCAAGTAAAATAGCTTGTCTATATATACCACTTTCCACTTTGTGTATCCATAAACAGATATTGGTCTTTTAAATGCATTCTATATGTTTCGACACTATTATTGCATGTAATCAGATGTATATTTCCGATATCACTATTTGTGTCTATATTGGAAGTTAGTGATGTAATATGAGGTATATATATATATATATATATATATATATATATATATATATATATATATATATATATATATATATATATATATATATATATTGGTTTATGAATTATTGATTTCATGCACCATTTGTTTTTTAACATATATTCTTTTTTTATTTATATATATTTTTTAAATATTTGCAATACACACCAGTTATTAGTATTAAGTGTGTTTTTAATGTTAGTGATGTAATACGATGAGATTTGTATTTACACAACCTGTGTATGATCAACTGACCCATTGTACCCCTATTTGTAATAGATAAGTTATGTATGATCAACTTACCCATTGTCACCCCTTTCTGTATTACATAAGTTACGTATACAATCTATATCTGTCGCGCCGCGCCACTCTAGCTGTTGCTAGGGATGCGTTGCCTGCTGTCTGCTCGTTGCCTAGGGGGGAGTCGGCTCCTCTCTGCGTGCAGCGGTGACATCATTGCTGCACGCTTCCTCCTGCAGAAGTCAGTCTGGATCTCCTCTGGCGCAAATCCTGCACCTATGTAAGTAACGTCAGTCCTACCTATCACTGACCAAGTATAGATGTTACTTACTGTTCTCCTGGGTGTTATTGATTTGTATGCTGGATTGCTATTTTGTTGCTAACCCCTGCTTGTCTGACCACTCTGCCTCTTTAACCCTTAACTTCTGGATTGATATTGCTGCTGAACTCTGCTTGTCTGACCACTATACCTGTTAACCCCTATCTGCCCTGGATTGCCTCACTGTTGCCAAACCCTGCCTGCCTGACCATCCTAGTGGTTTACCCCTGGACTACCTTACTGTTGCCGAACCCTGCCTGCCTGACCATCATAGTGGTTTACCCCTGAACTGCCTTACTGTTGCCGAACCCTGCCTGCCTGACCGCCCTAGTGGTTTGTCTCTGGTTTCCTGCCTGTTGCCGCCAAGGACTGTCCTGCCTGTGGTGAGTGCCACTTATCTCATCTTGCAAACCTACTCTGCTCTGGGATATTCCCTATCATTCCTGCTTGATGCCGGGATAACAAGACTACTGTCCGAGTTCGGTCTGATAGAGGAGTATCCCACAAGCATTACAATATCAGCGTGTTTTCCATGTTGACATAACTGTGGGTTTTATTAACTGTTTTGATTAAATGATTGGATTTTAGACGCCATATGCGAAGGTTGCCTTTCAAATATCTATTTTAAGCATTTAACTGAGTTTTCGGCACAATTAAATTGGAGATGGAGTTGTGGTGTCACCACAATAACTCGATTGGTCCTGTGGTAATTCCTTTGAACCAATTAGAATAACTCACCTACGTAATTTTAGCTGAAGGGTTGGGTCCCTATATTTGAAACACATTGGAGGATTTAAAACCAATTAGAAAGGAGTGTGACGTCAGGGATTTCCTGTCTCAACACATGGCAGACCTTCGCATATGCACAGTTTTAATTTCAAGATGCAGAGTAGAGTTTATAAGTCGTGGTTCTTGTATTATGTTATTTACACCTGAGGAAACTGTCAGGAAAGACAGAGAAATGTTGTGTTGTAACTAATAAAGTATTTTTATATATATCAGATTTTTATCCACGACTTTTTATACCCATTTCCACTGTGGAATCACATTGTGGTAGACTTTACAATATTGCAGCCACATCTTTACAGCGGAGGACGGACCCCTGTAATTTGCAGCCTGCAAAGGATACATGGTGATTTAAACATACAAGGGGAAGTTGTCTGGACGACTTTTAAGAGTCCAAGAGGCCCGTGTAGCAAGTCTCAAGTGCTTGATTTTTTGTAAGTACAATAGTATCTGCGCTGATGCGTTTTTGAGCTACTGATCGTGCATTATGGTGGCGCCTTCTTCTTCTTTATGATATATTCTAGATGAACAGACTTGACTACCAGCAAGATTTGGAAGAAGCAGACTGCCGCTCACTTAATGATCTAAGGGAGTGTAACCTTGGAATTTTCTGTGGCTAATTTACACCATTTGTCTAGATAAGTTTTTATTATTTGTCATTCATGATAAGTTTTGTCACAGTACCTATTTTATAACACTGTCGCAAGACATTTGCATTTGAGATCACATTTTATATGCATATTATGTATTAGGTTGGTGCATCCAACATTTATTTCATTTGTGTATCATGCAGTGCCTTTGCTATGCTAATTAACTGCGAACTTCGGTTCAATGTTGACTGCCTCTTACCAGCTGTGTCCAGCTCTAGTCACCTTGGGCGAATGCGGGAATTGTTCTGGCTTGTTTCTTAGCTGTTTAAGTTCCATTACAGCGCCTTGGTATTCCTCCAATATGGCGCCCCCTTTTCGCGCCTTTCACCTCTGCACTTTATTGCTTCCGTGGCTAGGACGATTGCATTGCCCTACACGTTCCAGTCCCGCAGTTCTGTAAGCCCTCTCCTTGGGCCGTTAACTGGCAAGGGAAATGCTGTGGGAGCCTGAAACTGGATGCAGACACCTATGTTTGTATAGTTTTACCGGAGCTCTTCTTCCCTGCTGCATACCAGTTGCTCCGCCTCCCGGAAACTCTCAGCTGTACTTTCTATAGTACACCTTATCTGTGAGGAGGTTAGGGTGTGTGAAACTCATAATGCAGGACAGATACCCAGAACAATGAAAGTCTTTTGAAAGCTTTACTGATAGATAAGCAAAATAACTTTGTTAATTCAGATTGAAGATCACAGAAACCGCAAATTTGAACATAGGGCTCATGCAAATCACTAGAGACCAAAACAAGATTCAGAATACTTTAAGTAGTTTGCAGTAACTAAGTCCAATAGACACAGTTGCTTGAATTGAACAGTAAAGGGTACAGTTGACACAGAATCCCTGATAGGTGCAGTTGGTTTAAGGAAGGCTGTCACTGGTAAAGTTGACACAGGTTTCTCAACAGGCACAAGATACCCAGTGAGTACTGTTGGTGAGACTGTCACAGGATACCAGATAAGAACAGCTTCAGGAACAAGGAGAGCATACACATGTATCAGGTAAGTCTGCTTGGCTTTCAGGAACCAGGTGAGCATACGCAGGTGCAAGGTAAGTATGCTTGGTCTCTTGAACAAGGTGAGTCTACACAGGTATCAAGTAAGTATGCTTAGACTTTGGAGCCAGGAACAAGGTAGGTAAGGCAATAACTTAGCCCAGAGTGATGGGTTGGGTGAGCATTTATAGGAACTCCCATACCTGAGTCCTTCAGGTGGCAGTTCCTGTAATTAGGACATGGCCCCTTTGAATCTAGGCAGAGCACGGCTGCGCTCACCTAGAGAAGCTGATGGAAGACTGGAGTATCGCCGTCCCACTTGGATGATTTGTTAAAACCCTTTGTGAAGATTTTCTTCAATATATTCTTTTAACACCTTTAACGCTGATTATGATAATGGATAGATGCAACCGAATGGAATTGGAGCAGCAGGGAGGAGATTAATTGGGCAATATTATTCCCTATGAGGAGGTTATACTGGAGTCTTGGGTTGGAGGGTAGCATTGATGAGGGACGTAAGACAGTGCTGAATGCAAAATTGGAATTTAAAGTGTACAGTTCCAATTTCACAGTTGATAAGCGGATTATGTTTTTGTAACCAGGCAAGGCCAAGCACTAAAGGGAACACTGATGAAGTTACTAAATAAAAATTCACAGTCTCTTAATGCCCAGGCTCAATTGTAGCCAATAAAGAGTTTGTTTTGTGATTGGACCGGTTTTTAATGGTGACCCATTGATGAGTTGTATCTGAATTATCTTTTCTTTAGTGACACTGAGTATCTGCCGTCTTTGGGCTAACTGGGTGTCCAGAAAACATTCTCTGGCCCCTGAATTAATCATGGCAGGTAGATTAAATGAGTTTTAGTCCACTGCAAGGAGATAGGGACAACTGATGCTTAGAATATCTGGGCATTTGATCAATGGAAAGGACGGGAAGAGGTTGCTTACTCCTAGGAGTCTTGGACTTGGCAGTGCACACAAAAGTTATATGGCCAGGTTTTCTGCAGTACAAGCAGAGGTTTAGCAACCTTCTTTGCTTTTCAGCTTCAGAGAGGGGACCTCGGACACTTCCTAATTGCATGGGTTCTTCATGGGAGGCAGTTGGTGAAGTTGGAGGCAGAGGGCAAACAAAACACTTGTAAGGAGGGCAATAGGCAGCAGCATTTTCCATGAGTCTCTCCCTAAGGCAGTGGTCGATCTGAATAGACAAATAGATTAGGCTTTCTAGAGTCTTAGGGACCCCTACTCATGCCAGTTCATCTTTCAAAGTATCTGACAAACCTGTAATTGATCCAGGAGAGCAGCTTGATTCCAGGCTCTAAGTGTGGCAAGATGACGAAACTCAATTATATATTCTTCCACATCTCTTTTACCTTGTTTGTTCTTCATATTGTTGCTCAAGGCATTGTAAAAATTCCAAGATATAAGGATAGGTCTGTGTTACAGAAGCATTAGTTATTTTGTTGTGAAGAGCTTATTTCCCAGCAGCAATGCCTGAACCAGCAAGCCAGCGCCTAAGAAGGGCTCCAAGAAAACCGTAACAAGTATCATTTCATAAAGAGTTAACTCTTTTTTTTCAGCTTTTAGAAGCTATTGTCTAATCACCTCTGGAGCCAGACTGCTAATTGATAAGATGAACTTGTAAACTTGTTATCTTAAGTACTATAATCCTATTGTGGCCTGTCAAAGGACAGTGCTCTCTATCTAAATGTGTGATGGGGGATTTTGTGCTTCCCCCCCTCTCCCCCTGGGAGTGCCCTGTGTGCATGTAACCTTAATAAAAAGCAGGCTGGGCATCCCAGTCCTGAGTTCTTGTTTGACCCTCAATCGCAGCGTTGACTCGTTTTTGTGGGCAGAAGGGTATCCTAGCTGTACTGCAGCTAAGGGAGATTATTCTATATTTGCGAGACTCATATAGAATACTATGGAAAGCAGCTTCTCCCCTCTTTAGCAATAGGGATCCAGGCTACTAAGCGGTCCATCTCTCAGCGAGACTAAGGGTAACCGTAACATTTGGCGGCAGCGGCGGGATTTTCCTGGATTTCCTAGGAGAGGTACAGAACGGATGGAGAGCGCTTACGAAAAATTGAAGCGTACAACCCTAAAGGATTTACTTGAAAGCAGAGGGGGGTACGCCAGCAACCGGCCGAGGAGAGAGCTGATCGCAGAATTGACCGAACTGGATCAGAGCTTCACAATGGCGGAAACACCGACCACGATTAGTGACGAAAAAAACCAGGATTGTTCGGGAAAGGCTCTCATTATACGGGCCGAACCCCTCCATGGAATTGGTACAGCAGTTGATGGCGGAGGCGGACGAGGATATACGAGAGACTCGAGCCCACGAACTCAACCTAGCGAATGCACACCGCAATGCTGAAGCCCCGCAGGTAATCATCCCTGTCGAAAATGCTGGGAGGCCCAAGATACCCTATGCGGCATTTCGACCCTTCCTAGAGAGCGAGACAGGGATTGATGAATATTTGGCGGACTTCGAAAGGCAATGTGCCCTGCACCAGATTCCCAACAGAGAGTGGCCCACGATATTGTCTGGGAAACTATCCGGGCGAGCCCTGGAAGCCTTTCGTACTCTGGGTGCTGAGGAAGTGACACAGTATGAGCTAGTTAAGGAGACACTGTTGCGACGGTACGCTGTAACTCCGGACACGTATCGCCGACAGTTTCGGGGCACAGAAAAGAAGCCTAACGATACCCATATGGAATGGGCGCACCGAATGCGGAGAGCGGCAAATCACTGGCTGAGCGGAAGTAAAGCGGTGACTGGGGAGGAAATTTTACAATTGTTTCTCTTAGAACATTTTTATAATGGCATGGAACAGCAAGGGAAGGAATGGCTGCGAGACAGGCGGCCTTCTACCTTAGAAGAAGCAGCCAAATTGGCAGATGAACATTATGACTCCCGTCTTCACGAACCCATGAACTACCGAGCTCCAGCACGGGTCGAACCCAGAGAGGTTTACCGTGCACCCCCTCGTGCTGAATTCCGAGCCCCGGTGCCCACAGGGCCCGTCCGACACTCAGGACCACCCAATAACAGCTCTGAGCGTCCCAGACCGACTTGCCACCGATGCAAGCAACCAGGGCATTTCATGGCTAGCTGCCCCCTTAATACGCACCAGACACCCAGGAATTACAATTACCCCTCTGGGTCCTATCGTCCGGCCCGGGCCCTCTGTGTTAACCAAGAGGCCCCTATGGAGGGATATGTGGGGCCGCTTCACGAGGCAGACCCTGTATATGCTGCCTCAGATAACCGCCAGCACCATCGGAAGAGGGTATGGCTCGAGGGGCGATCTACCGAGGGATTGCGAGACACAGGGGCTACTATCACGCTGGTACAGAGTCATTTGGTGCCAGAGCACAAGCGATCCGGACAGACTGTGGCCGTTAGAGTGGCGAGGGGGGATGTGTACAAAATTCCAACAGCTAAAGTGCATCTTGATTGGGGAGCGGAAAAGGGGGCTGTGAACGTGGGCCTAATGGATAATTTACCTGCCGAAGTACTACTGGGCAACGATTTGGGCCCCATGACTTCTGCCTATGCTCCAGTATGCAACAACGAGGCGGACCCAGTGACTACACGGGCCCAAGCCCGGACGGAGCGAGAGCTCTCACCAGTGCGGGAGACACAGGTAAGACCTACCCCGACCTTGCCTGACAGGTTAGGCCCCATACCCTGGGACACCCCAGATGCTTTCGAGGCAGAGTCTAAGACTGACCCGACCTTACAAAAGTACCGGGAACGAGCAGAGACCGGAGGGGGCGGGGCAGATAACGAAACATTCTTATGGGAAAAAGGGAAACTATACCGCTGGACAGAGAAAAGGGGACAGCGTAGGCGACAGCTGGTAGTGCCCCACAAATACCGTCAAGAAATCCTCAAAATAGGCCACGACATCCCCTTAGCAGGCCACCTAGCCGTTACCCGTACCCTACACCGCATTACTCACACGTTCTTTTGGCCAGGGGTGCACGCTGACGTTAGAACTTACTGTAACACCTGCGATGTGTGTCAACGAGTAGGAAGGCGAGGCGATCACCCTAAAGCCCAGCTAGTAAATATGCCCATTGTAGAGGAACCCTTCAGCCGGGTTGCTATTGACCTAGTGGGACCACTGGCTACCCCTAGTCCCTCCGGTAAGCGATACATTCTTACCGTAGTGGACTACGCTACCAGGTACCCAGAGGCTGTCGCCCTATCCAACATACAAGCGGATACGGTAGCGAATGCACTAGTACAGGTGTTCTCCCGGGTAGGATTTCCAAAAGAAATCCTATCCGACCGAGGCACCCAATTTACGGCTGAATTGACCCAACAACTCTGGCAGGTTTGCAAAATTAAGTCCCTCCTGAGCTCCCCATACCACCCCCAGACGAACGGGCTGTGTGAGAGGTTCAATGGGACCCTCAAGCAAATGCTCAAGACGTTCACTCAGGAATACCGAGACTGGGAACGCTTCCTGCCGCACCTCCTATTTGCTTATCGGGAGGTGCCCCAGGAAACGACAGGGTTCTCTCCCTTCGAGTTGCTCTACGGAAGAAAGGTACGGGGACCCCTAAACCTGATCCGGGAGCACTGGGAGGGAGAGATGGAGGCTGACGGTGTCCCAATTGTGCCATACGTGCTGGAACTCAGGGACCGAATGGAGCAATTAGCCAAATCCGTGCGGGCTAATCTCCAGTTGGCCCAGAGAAGACAGAAAGTATGGTACGATCGGGGGGCCCGAAAGAGAATCTTCACCATAGGACAAAAGGTGTTAGTACTTAAGCCGGTGAAGACAGACAAATTGCAGGCGTCCTGGCAGGGTCCCTACCAGATCGTAGAGAAAAGGGGAGACACCACTTATGTGATAGCTAGCTGCCATGACAACAATCTTAGAAAGACATTCCATGTAAACATGCTCAAGGAATATTTTGAGCGACCAGAGAATGTGACGGCCGTATGTTGTTCCCCTCAGGAAGACCCCGACAGTTTACCCATTCCAGACCTATTAGAAAAGAGCCTCCCCACAGGTATAGTGGCGCAGGTTCAGATAGGGGACCGACTTAGCCCCACTGAAAGGGAGCAGCTCAACCAACTCCTCCAGTCCAAACACCTCACCTTCTCCCCGAAGCCAGGGTACACTACTTTAACCACCCACCAGGTAGATACTCCGGGACAAGCTCCCTTGCGCCAGGCTCCGTACCGAATCCCCGAAGCAGTTAGGACAGGAATGAAGAAGGAGATCGATGAGATGCTCCAGCTCAGGGTAATTGAGCCCTCCGATAGTCCCTGGGCCTCCCCAGTTGTCTTGGTGCCCAAGAAAGATGGGACCACCCGGTTCTGCGTAGACTATCGGAGGCTCAATGAAAATACCGTGACGGACGCTTACCCTATGCCCAGGGTAGACGAGCTACTCGATCGTATAGCCAGGGGAAATTACCTGACCACTATTGACCTCTGCAAAGGTTACTGGCAGATTCCCCTGGCCCCGGAGGCTATCCCCAAGTCGGCATTCGTCACCCCATTCGGCTTATATCAGTTTAGGGTAATGCCGTTTGGGATGAAGAATGCCCCAGCTACATTCCAGCGCTTGGTGGATAGGCTCCTGGATGGCTTCCAGAGTTTTGCTTGCGCCTACCTGGACGACATAGCGATCCACAGTGAGTCCTGGGAGGACCACTTAGCTCATGTGGGAATGGTTCTGGATCAGATCCGGGCTGCTGGCCTGACTCTGAAGCCAGAAAAATGCCACTTTGGGATGGCCGAGGTACAGTACCTGGGTCACCGGGTGGGGTGTGGAAAGCAGCGACCAGAGCCGGCCAAAATAGAAGCTGTCGCCAATTGGCCCACCCCCATCACTAAGACTCAGGTCCTAGCCTTCCTGGGCACGGCAGGGTACTATAGACGGTTCGTACCAGACTACAGCACACTTGCCAAACCCCTGACTGACTTGACCAAGAAGAACTTACCTCGACAGGTCCTGTGGTCTCCCCACTGTGAAACGGCTTTCCAGGCTCTCAAAAATGCTCTAATTAACGCTCCTGTCTTGGCGGCCCCAGCCCTTAACAAACGTTTTATAGTCCATACAGATGCTTCCATGTTCGGGCTGGGAGCCGTCCTCAGCCAAGTAGGCGAAGATGGAGGGGAGCATCCAGTTGCCTACATCAGCCGGAAGCTCCTGCCCCGCGAAGTCAGCTATGCAGCGGTCGAAAAGGAGTGTTTGGCTTTGGTGTGGGCATTAAAGAAATTGACTCCCTATTTATATGGTCAGGAGTTCACTCTGGTCACCGACCATAACCCGTTGGTGTGGCTGAACCGGGTCTCTGGAGATAACGGCAGGCTATTACGTTGGAGCTTATCGTTGCAACCCTTCAATTTCACCATTACTTACAGACCTGGGAAACAGAATGGCAACGCCGACGGGTTGTCCAGACAAACCGACCTCAGCCCCGCATAACCAGCGGTCTGGACAGCCTTAGTCTGCCCCGAAAAGGGGTCAGACCGTGTCTGCCAGAGTGTTCCACAGAAAGGGAGCACTGTTACAGAAGCATTAGTTATTTTGTTGTGAAGAGCTTATTTCCCAGCAGCAATGCCTGAACCAGCAAGCCAGCGCCTAAGAAGGGCTCCAAGAAAACCGTAACAAGTATCATTTCATAAAGAGTTAACTCTTTTTTTTCAGCTTTTAGAAGCTATTGTCTAATCACCTCTGGAGCCAGACTGCTAATTGATAAGATGAACTTGTAAACTTGTTATCTTAAGTACTATAATCCTATTGTGGCCTGTCAAAGGACAGTGCTCTCTATCTAAATGTGTGATGGGGGATTTTGTGCTTCCCCCCCCTCTCCCCCTGGGAGTGCCCTGTGTGCATGTAACCTTAATAAAAAGCAGGCTGGGCATCCCAGTCCTGAGTTCTTGTTTGACCCTCAATCGCAGCGTTGACTCGTTTTTGTGGGCAGAAGGGTATCCTAGCTGTACTGCAGCTAAGGGAGATTATTCTATATTTGCGAGACTCATATAGAATACTATGGAAAGCAGCTTCTCCCCTCTTTAGCAATAGGGATCCAGGCTACTAAGCGGTCCATCTCTCAGCGAGACTAAGGGTAACCGTAACAGTCTGTGAGCGACAATGAGTTTGTGAGCCCATAACTGTGGTTTGCTAGTGAGAAGTGAAATATCAGTACATACAAATATAAAGTCTTTGTGATAAGTGAGATGTGGGTACTGGGTTGGATTTCGTATGGGGTCTATTTTGGGTATGTAACAGAATTGGGTGGTTTAGGGCCAGGGGCAGATTTTATGCAGCTTCTGTGTCAGGGCCATTCTGATTGCAGCTCTGATTTGAAAAAAATAAAAAAAATTGCCTAGCACTCATACTATGTCAAACATCAAAGCATTATTCTGGCATAGTTCTAAAGTCTTCCCCTTCAGAGCAGAAATTTCTTACTCTGAGTAATTGACCCTGAGGTATATATTTTCTTAAGTATTAAAGTGACCACTTCATACATGCCTTACAGTTCTGTTTTAATTTGAGCCAATATCCAAGTACAGAATGACTGCTATATTTTTTTTTATGGTAAAAAAATTATATTGATATCACACTAAATCAGAGCTTTCCAAACTTTTCATGTTGGTGACACACTTTGTAGACCTACATCATTTCGCGACACAGTAATTCAGTTGTACTAGCAAAAAGGAGGTTAAACTAACTTGTTTTAAAAGATACGGACACATACATATATTATATAATAACAAAATGCATTTACAAGTAACAGTATGTATGTGCAAGAATTAAAAAAAGTTTAATAACACCAATAGCTGCTTACTATTTTAATGGGATGTATGAAGTTGATGGGATGAACACAGTTTCGGAATATTTGGTGTAATATTAGATAAAGACACTCACATTTCATCATCAAGCATTTTTAAGCTTCCACTTCCTATCCATATATCAAGAGCAGGAGCAGCAATGCACTACTGGGAGCTAGTTGCAAAAAAATCCCACTGACTTCTGACTTCAGCTCAGCATTTAAGCTGCCACCCTCAGAGCTCTGTGAGTCCGACTGACTACTGCCCGAGCTGCAAACACACTGCTGTCCCACTCACTGGCTACACTTGCAGTCACGAGCCAATTAAGGAGACTACACGTGCAGTCAGGAGCCAATGTGCCGCCAAATCCGCCAATGGTAATAGTTTCAGTTCCCACTGAGCTGTGCCAATTGGTTAAGATGATCTGTGACCCACTAGGTATCAATCACGTGTCAACCATGTGATATGTGTAGCAGACAGGTGGAAAGTCAGAAACCAAAAAACAATTTTTTTTTTTTTTTTTAATTTAAAAAAATTTGTGCTGAAGCAGGGACACACCTACACACTGCTGCCGACACACTAGTGTGTCCCGACACACAGTTTGGAAAGCACTGCACTAAATCATTCCAAGTTATTGTAATGTTATCAATGTAGAGCAAAGCACCAGAGAGGGGTAAAGGATTAAAAAAAAAATAGTAGAAGTAGGAATGGGCAGTAGAAGATGAGGTCCTCTACATATAACTCCTGCAACCTTAATATTTAGGCTTGTCAAATAGTTGCACACCCAAATTGTATGGTCTAGAGCAGGAATGGGGAACCTTGGCACTCCTGATGTTTCAGAACTATATTACCCATGATGCTTAGGCACTCTGAAGTCCAGTTCAGCATCATGGGAAATGTAGTTCAGAAACATCTGGAGGGCCAAGGTTCCCCATCCCTGGTCTAGAGCAGGGGTCAGCAACCTTGGGCCCCCAGATGTTTTGGAACTACATTTCCCATGATGCTCAGACAGCCTAAAGAGTGTCTCAGCATCATGGGAAATGTAGTTCTGGGGGCCCAAGGTTGCTGACCCCTGGTCTAGAGGATACACTTATACAAGAGACTTGTAATTTAATGTACTAATTTGGGAGATACTTTGAGAATTAATATTTGCCAAGAAAGGTTTTGGGTGAACTTTAATGCACATAGGAAGAGAGTTTAGCGAAATTCAGAGAAATTCCTATTCAGATTTATTTGATTCATTTTTGCATTTTGTTTTGTGTCAAGGGGCCTCATATTTGATCCTCGCCTAAGGCCTAACTAACTCAAGAGCCGACTCTGCTACTAGGAGCTAGCTGAACACATCGGAAAGCTAATGACAAGAGGCAAATATGTGCAGCCACCAATCAGCAGTTAGTGTCCAGCTCCAAGGTCTGCTTTTCAACAAAGGAAAGTTGTTTAACATTGTATGCTCTTTTTAAATCTGGAAAGAAAAAAAAATTGGGTTTCATGTCCCCTTAACCACTTAACGACCAAGGATGTGTCAGGCACGTCCTACAAAAAAATACCCTTAAGGACCAAGAATGTGCCTGACATGTTCTCTGGGGTTTAAAGCTCTGGAGGCGATTGTGATCGCTTCCAGGGTATTTCAGTGATGCCTCGATATTGAGGCATCCCTGCAAAACCCTTTTTTACCCACCAATGCAGAGAGATACACTCTGTGGCCCAATCTGCATCGGCTAGCGATGGTGCCGATCGTTGGTGGGTGCGAGCTGTAGCAGGGAGGCGGGTGGGTGGCCCATCGCTGGTCCACTTCCTTCCAGGTGCCGGGAGCGGAGGGCGGGTGCGCGCGGGTGCACAAGAGTGCGCTCAGGTGGGCGGGAGCGCGCAGGAGCACACGCGAGTGGGTGGGACTGGGACCAATACACTACAGAAAAGTCTAAGAGATGGAGGGAGAGGGGGGCAAATAAATATTTGGAAATGGATCTGGGAGGGGGTAGGGATATGGGGGGGCAGCTACACTACAGAAAATTGGGTTTTTATTTATAAATAAGGTTGTTTTTTTTTTTAACAAACTGGGTACTGGCAGACAGCTGCCAGTATCCAATATGGCAGCAACTAGGTGGATAGGGAGAGTTAGAGAGCTGTTTGGGGGGGATCAGGGAGGTTGGGGGCTAAGGGGGATCCAACACTGCAGAATAGCTAGAATTTTTTTCTATCGCTAATTTTGAAGAAAAAAAAATGGTTTGAAAATAGCAAAGTGCTACTTGTATTTATTGCCCTATAACTTGCAAAAAAAAAGAACATGTAAACATTGGGTATTTCTAAACTCAGGACAAAATTTAGAAACTATTTAGCACTGGTGTTTTTGGTGGTTGTAGATGATTTTGGGGTTCAAAGTTAGAAAAAGTGTTTTTTTTTAATAGTAAATTATAAGCTATCATGAAAATAATGGTATCTTCTTTAAAAGTCCATTTAATGGCGAAAAAAACAGTATATAATGTGTGCGGGTGCAGTAAATGAGTAAGAGGAAATTTACAGCTAAACACAAACACAGCAGAAATGTAAAAATAGCCCTTGTCCCAAACGGTCAACAAATGGAAAAGTGTCTGGTCACTAAGGGGTTAAAGTCATAGTAAATCCAAGTATTTAACAAACGCTGGGATTTACATGATGCTGAAGTTAGCTCCTTATTCGGCCAGCTTCTTATTCGAAGATTGAAGTTAGCTTACTATTCACCCAGCATCCTATTCAGAATTTTCCATTGAAATTAATGGAAATTATGGTGCCAAATTTCATGATTAAAGGGACACTCAGGTCAAATTAAACTTTAATGATTCAGATAGAACATGCAATTATAAACAACTTTCCAATTTACATCCATTAAAAAAATGTGCAGTCTTTTTATATTCACACTTTTTGAGTCACCAGCTCCTACTGAGCATGTGTAAAAATTCACAGAATATACGTATATGCATTTGTGATTGGCTGATTGCTGTCACATGGTACAGGGGGAGTGGAAATAGACATAACGTTAAAATTTGTTAGAAGAAAATCTAATACTTATTTGAAGTTCAGACTAAGTGCTAGTGCATTGACTTTTTATCATGCATTTGTTGATGTAGCAGATCTGCTGTATTGACTGATCCTTTAATATCATATTAACTTTGCTAATTGTTGTTTAATAAATAATTTCTTTCATAAATAAGAAGCTAACCTGAATAGGATGCTGGGTATAGTAAACTAACTTCAATCTTTGAATAAGAAGCTGGCCGAATAAGGAGCTAACTTCAGCATCATGGGATTTACCATCACTAAAGATTAAGGAAAGTTTAATTGATCAAACGTGTGCAAAACTCATTCTTTATGTGCCTTTGCACAGTGCTAAATACAGCGCTCTGGACAGACCTCTAAAATCAGGATGCTCCCCTGTTAATCTTCCCTTCATTTTGCTCTCTACAGACTTCCTATTCCTGCATTCTAAAAATGATAAACGAGCTATTTCCCTTAAGCAATATTACATCAAATGAACTACATACATGAGAAAAACAAAGTAGTATACGAAATAAAATTAAAAAGCATTTAGAAAAAAAGTAGTAAATGCACAGCATACGAACAAGAAACGTGCACTAAATGATTATATTTTTTGTTATTTCACAAATTCACACTAACTGCTTGAATTGTATTTAGGTTAAATATAAATTATTAAAATTAACAGCTGTAGCTGCATGCGACTATTTGCCAGTTTCTACGGCCATCATTGTCTTATAGTAGGACGTCACTAGAGCGCGCTACACTTCTCTGTTGTCGCGTTATTAATACGTCTTATAACCCGGTCACCTCTATGTTAGAAACCTGCCATGTACAGAACGCTGAGTACCGGGAAACACCGAGGGGTGAGACACGTTATGTAATATAATATGGAATAAGTTGCGACATTAAAATATATATCTCACAGCATACCAGAACATATATCTGTATTACTTATTAAGACTTTTGTTGTATAACAAGGGTACAAAGATAATTACATAACGTATATCTATGTAATAGATGTTTGACGTGTTACATAAAGCTGAATAAAGATATCACGATACATGTACCGTTTACTCCGTCATCACTGAATATACCATGTTGTTACAGCAGGTTACTAGTGCACCCATAGTTTGAATTATAGTTGTGTTACATTTTGTTTTACAAACTGTTCATATTTTTTAAGTAGTTGAATTGGTTATAGATTTATGTAGGTCAATGTACCAGTCTCTGCAAATGCTGGTGCACACTTGTCTATTATATTTTTAAGATAAAAGTAAATATTTTTCAATGTTTAGTGATATTCAGTGTTAGTGCCAACCCTCCTTTAGTTCCAGGGAGCTCCCTCATTTGTCCAAACTTTTTACAATCTCACAGGCTCCCTTATTTGTCTGCTCCTGAGATTTTTTTCCCTTTATTTTTTACAACTTGTAAAAATCTCCAATTCAAACATTTAATATGGTACTCTTATTTAGTTTATAATTTTGACGTATCTGACTTTACTCTCAAAACAAATATGCTAAATAAAAGTAAACCTAAAAAAAAATCAGACTTGTTTTTATTTTTTTGTGCATAATTAGAACTTAGAAATTCTCACTGTAGCCCCTGCCCCCAGAATGATATGGGAGCTGACATCTTTGAAACTTAGGCTACATTCTGACTGGTCTATGCATGAGCAAGTCTGACTTCCTGTTATCTTCTAGGCTATTCACATAATAGTAACAAGCCTAGAAGTTTTATGACATCAGGCTAAGATAAAACTTCCTACAGAGGCCCCTTCCTCCTTTTTTGACAGGAAGCAAAAATGTAGTGTAGAAATAAATAAAAGGTAAAATTCATTTAAACGGATGAATAATAGTATTGCAATTATTTATATTGAAGGGCCAGTAAACGTAGGAAATAATGTTATATAGGGTTAAATAGATATCTCGCAAAGATAACAGAACGCCGCTACTGGCTCTGAGTGGGTCTGTTTTCTTCTCCAAAGTGCTTTGCGGGCACGCTGTCTAGTCACAGCACGAGCGAGCTACATTGAGTTTAATAGCTTGATCGGGCCGGCTGTGATTAGACAGCGTGCCCAGATGCGCTTAGGAGAAGAAAACAGACCCGCTCAGTAAAACCAGGAGCGGCGTTCTGTTTTCTTTGCAAGATATCTATTTAACCCTTCACTTTAGAAATCTGGCGCTAATCTAATGTTATATAATTCTGCACTAATTCTGCACTATGACAGGCTTGAAAATTTTTTGTTTTACTCCCGCAAAAGGGTGTGGTAAAAGTACACATTGGGACCAGCAGAACAGAAACTGCAGCGGATTCAATTACCAGTGCTAGTTACATGGCTGAGTCGTGCCAACTAGTGCTGCTGATCGGATCAGCGGCAGTTTCCACTTTGGACCAGCAGTGCTGTGCAGGTCCTAGCAGTACTTCTTTGTGGCGGATAAACACAAAAATGTGCAGGGTCATTAGTCTTACAATTATATGATCTGTGTCAGTATGGTCTCAAATATGATTGTTATTGTATACCACTACATAGTGTAGAAACAATAAATCTTGGCCATTTTAAAATTACATCTCTAATGGCTATAAAAGTCATTTTTAAGTTATGAATTTCTTACCATTTTGCTTTGAAGAGAGAATGGAAAGGTTTTATTTTTCCCCTCAAGGTGTGTCATTGTATCAAGTCTTAAGAATCCAGGGAAGGAAATCCAGACAGGTGATAGTATTGTACCAGTGTTTGGTATATGACTAGAGACAAATCATTTTTACTCATCAGTTTGATGTGTGACCAGTTACAGAAAAGTAGTGTTTCTACCTATCTAAAATCATGGATTTTTGACACGTTTTTAATTGTATAAACTTCTTGCTTATGGGGTGGATTGTAAGATGCTATAGAATACATAATAAACATTTTGTTTCTGTACTTCGAAGGCCAGTACCCTGCGCAGGTTGCTTAGTACCCTGGTTATTGCTGAACATGACACACAACAGCTGACGCCAGTTACACTAAGTGCCATCTCTGCAGCCAAGAGACTTGGGGGGGATGTGTCCTGCTTGGTGGCTGGGACTGACTGTACCAAGGTAGGTATTTTATTTTTATATATCCATATAACATAAAATAAAGAATGTGTTAGATAATTCAAAACATTCTGTAGAGTTTTATGTGATAATAAAACGCATTGTTTATTGGATTTGTACCCCTGTGTTACTAATACAATTCTGCCTTTAGACTTTTGACAGATAAGACAATTCCATCGTACTGCAAAGTGTCAGAAATACCGTACATATAGCAAATCTTGCAGAATAATATACAATGCTGCAACAGTCACAAAAGGATTGCTTGAGCATTATATATGTGTTGGTGGTAATTGCGATGTACCATGTTTTATATAACAAATGATAGTGTTAGTTTCACATATAACAGATCAAGGCAACATAATGTATTTAGTTTAATAACAACTCTGAACATGAGTAGTACACAAGCAAGCTTGATTTTATTGCTTTTGAAAAGCAAAAGTTTTCACTACAAGATTACTATGTAGATTCCGACTATATTGAGAGCTAACAAATTAAAGGTCTTAAAATGGTTAAAGGGACACTGAACCCAAATTTTTTCTATCGTGATTCAGATAGAGCATGCAACTTTCAAATTTACTCCTATTATCAAATTCTTTTCATTCTCTTGGTATCTTTATTTGAAATGCAAGAATGTAAGTTTAGATGCTGGCCCATTTTTGGTGAACACACTGTTGTTCTTGCTGATTGGTGGGTAAATTCACCTACCAATAAACAAGTGCTTTCCATGGTACTGAACCAAAAAATAGCTTAGATGCCTTCTTTTTCAAATAAAGAAAGCAAGAGAACGAATAAAAATTGATAAGAGGAGTAAATTAGAAAGTTGTTTGCTCTATCTGAATCACGAAAGAAGAAATTTGGGTTCAGTGTCCCTTTAAATGTCTCAAACACACAAAGAAAAATATAATGCTGCTTATGTGTGTTAATTTTTTTCCCTTCTGGTAGTCTATTAAAGGGACAGTAAAGTCAAAATTAATCTTTCATGATTCAGATTGAATATGCAGTTTTAAACAGCTTTCCAATTTACTTCTATTGACAGATTTGCTTTGTTCTCTTGATATTCTGTGTTAAAAAGCAAATCTATGTAGGCTCATAGGATCTCGGGAACGTGCACGTGTCTTTAAACCTCTCTGGTATGGAATAAGATTGCTGTCAAAAACGCAAGCGTGTGTGATTTTTTTTTTTTTATCATTGTACATACATAAGTTGTGACTTCATACGAATACAAATCTAAATTTTCAAATACAATTTTTTTTTTTTTTTTTAGAATACAAATCTTTTATTACAAATACAATTAGATTTTTTTGAAATATGATTTATTTTTTCTTTTCTTTTCGTTTTTTTTTTTTTTTTTTTTTTTTTTGGAATGACACCAGTATGTGTCAAAACATTGTCAAAAATAAATCCAGTTCCCATTTTGCTAAAGTACTTTTGATGTTGCAGCATTCACTTCAGTAGTTTGCCTGGAAAGTAGCTGCTCTTTTGCTTTCAATTAAATGTGGAGAAGACCAGCTGCTAATATAAAAGCTGTGATTAAATAATCAAAATCCATATTCCCTAGTACATTATTGTATAAAACAAGGCATGTTTTATGGTAAAACAAAAACATACTCTAAAAGAAGACCACGTTACAGTGAGTTGTTGCTGTTATCATGAAAACTGTAATTAAAACATACAAATCAATATTGCTCTGTATAGTGTTGTATGATGCAAATGAGAATACTCACTTCTGTCATGTTAAGCCATATTGTATTTTACATGATATATGTTAACAAGTTTACCTGAGATGTTGATGTACTGGGATTGTCAGCCATTTCTCCACATTTAATTGAAAGCAAAAGAGCAGCTACTTCCAAGGCAAACTACTGAAGTAAATGCTGTAGCATCACAAGTCCTTTAGCAAAATGGGAACTAGATTTGTATGTCACAATTTATGTACAACGATAAAGAATCACATGCTTGCCTTTTTGATGGCAATCTTATTCCATACTTTGGCAGCAGTGTTTGCAACAATGTATAACACTGCTAGAAATAATATTGCAAAACACTGCTTCCATAGCGTTCTGAAGGCACGTGCACATTTCTGAGCATCTATTAGCCTACCTAGATCTACTCTTCAACAATATAAAGCAAATTTGCTAACAGAAGTAAATTGGAAAGTTGTTTAAAATTGCATGTTCTGTCTGAGAAATGAAAGTTTAATTTTGACTTTACTGTCCTTTGTTTAATTTGGTAAATCTTTTGAACAATTAATGCATAAGCAAGAGTCATATAGGGTAGGGCTGGACAAACACAAGCATTGTAGTACCTAGAAACTGAATCCAGTGCATTCAATTACTACTGCATTTCTGTTAAGTCACTGTTTTGTGTCTATTAAATGTATAGATTACATACGGATGTCATCCATCCAAATCTCAGTCTGTACAAATTTAAAAGGACATAAATCACAAGATTTTTCTTTTGTGATTAGGACAGAGCATACCTGTCACGAATACCTCAGGAGTTAGCTGAGAAGGGGTTAATTCTGCTTAGTTGTGAACTA
This sequence comes from Bombina bombina, assembly GCF_027579735.1. Lineage (NCBI taxonomy): Eukaryota > Metazoa > Chordata > Amphibia > Anura > Bombinatoridae > Bombina > Bombina bombina. Next base: position 469,661,644 of record NC_069504.1, on the reverse strand, counting down.
AGAACAGTTGTTTGTTTTTAAAAATAGCTGTGTACTGGGTTTGTTTGTGTTTTTCTTTGATGTGCCAGAACCCCTCATAAATAGTTTCTAAAAAACCCTTCCTCCAAATGTTATTGTGTATGCATTGAGTCAATCTGTCAGCTCCAGCGATACCACAGTGCTTCTCCCCCATATCCTGATGAGGTCAATAAAAGGACATTGGTCTAATGCCTATATGTGTTTAAAGACAGGGGGGTTTCTTAGCCCGCCCAGGAGGGTGTGGTCAGGCAACCTAATATATGGAAAATAGGTATAAGAATCCTATTTTTCAGCTATGAGATGTCATTCTTACAAGGGAGGCTGTGACAACACAGAGTAAGCACCCAATTGCTTCATGCCATCTCTCTGGTACCAGATTCCAAAGACTAGCACAGTGTAAGGTTTCTAATTTTCTTCTTTTTATTTTGAAAAACTGTTTGCTAATGTGTAATTTTATTTGTAACAACTTTTTATTAATAATGCATTGTGCATAAAATTTTTGTCATAATAAATAATTCTTTTATTAAGTTTGGCCTTTGTCTAATAATTGAACCATGTTACTGAAAGAGACTGGAATATTAGAACTGTATAATTTAGGTTATTTTCTGCTAAATTGTACTCAGAAAGTTAATGTGCAAGGCTGGGTTTTTCCTTAGGATTTTCCCTTTAATAAATCATAAGTGGTGGCATTAAAGGGAAGTTTGGGCATTTCTTTTAAGTCTAGTACAGACTAGAGAGTGTTGTTAACCCTTGCACCCACTGAACTAAATCACAAGCTGGTCTGGTGTGGCTAGATTGTGACATATTAGTGAGAGTAGAAGGGGTCTGATAATCCTTTCTGTGCCAAATAAGTGACTGGCGCAGGGTTGGATAACCTTGGTTAGTCACAAATTGGTGGGCAGCGGTGTAGATCTTCTTTTTTTTTTTTTATTAGATTTTAGTGCTTGCGGATTTGCGAATGTGAAAATCCTGGTACTAAAAGAAATTGTTTCTTACAATTTCCAAAGGATAAAACTCAGTGCATTATATAGTCACACATTGCAAACTGTCCCCTTCCCTATTCTGTTTTTCTTTTCTATTTTATTTTTGGTATGGAGTCATACGAGCAGCAAACTAAAGAGACACTGGCACTCTTATGCCAGGAGCGTGATATTCCAACACGTGGAAAGAACAAAGATGGACTAATACAAGCTCTTTTGGAATATAACAGCCAAGCCGCCTCAGGAGAGGTATCTGCAGCTGTGGGCAGTGATTCATCAGGATCTGAGGATCCATTGGACTGTTATTTGCAAACTGCTCTGAAACATATGGGCTCTGTGGATGCAAGTTTGCTCATGGAGCTGATTGCCAAATTTTATGAGAGACAGGCTGCTGAACGACAGGCTGAGAGTATCAGCTACAGCTTGTACGGTTGGAGAGAGGGATGGTCTCACCTGTTGTTAGTGAACCTAGAGACATACCTGCTCCCAGAGTGCGTGCAGAGAATTTTCCCACTCTGGAGAAAGATGGCGATGTGGATGTATTCCTGCATAGCTTTGAGAAAGTTTAGACCGTTCCAGCTGCCAAGGGAGCAGTGGGCCAAGTACCTTACCCCTGGCCTGAAAGGTCCTGCACTGGAGGCTTTTTCTGAACTACCCCCAGAGTTTGATCAGGACTATGATTCCATTAAAGCTGCACTGCAGAGGAGGTATAATCTTACTCCTGAGGTGTACAGGAAAAAATTCCATTCTCTGCAGAATGGTTTGTCAGAGAGCTATACTGCAGCTGTTTGGAACTTGATGACAGCCTTTAAACAGTGGGTCAGAGGATTAAAAGTTGCCACTATGGAGAAGCTGAAAGATTTGATCGTGAAGGAGCAATTTATGCAGCTGTGCCCAGCAGAAGTTCAAGAATGGGTTTTGGACCTTAAACCCATAACAGCATTGGAAGCTGGTGAGCTGGCTGATTTTTATACAGCCAACAGGTCCCCAGGGAATGGGAGAAAATCCTTTTCTAAGGGGGGATCCACCTGGAAAGGAGCTGCTGCATGACCCCTCTTCACAAAACCTGCTGTGCCTTTGTCTAGTGTGTCTGCTACCTCTGGGAAAGGAGGGGCGGGTGCTGCACTTGGGCAGGGAGATACCCGCAAGTGTTTTGCTTGTCAAAAAATGGGTCACATCAGCACTAACTGCCCAGAGAGGAAGAAACCTTCAGCATCAGCAGGAGGAGGCCGCTCCTCAGGATTATCATCTTCGGTTTGTTTGTAACCCGGCCAGAGGAAAGTACCAATGAGAACCTGCAACCTGTGACTGTTGGAGAGAAGGTGAGATTGGGGCTTAGGGACACGGGTGCAGAAGTGACTATTGTGCGTCCAGAGCTAGTGAGCTCGGAGGACATTATCCCTGGAAAGACTCTAGCAGTAAAAGGGATTGGGGGAGTACAACCTGCAGTGCCTATGGCACGAGTATATCTAGATTGGGGAGCAGGAAGAGGGTTAAGAGATGTGGGAGTGTCAGATAATATTCCTACAAATGTATTGCTTGGTACTGATTTGGGTAGATTGTCACAGTATATACCTGATCATGATACCTGTGACCTAGGCAAACAAGACATTGGTCCTAATGTACAAGAGACCATGTGTAACTATGCCCAGATATGTGCTGAAGGGGAGGGGGGGGCAGGGTGTGTGTGTGACGCAGCCTTTACCTGAACCAGACATGTCTGGTGTGTGAACCAATCATCCCCAAGTACCAAAAGTGTGTAGAAGTAGTGCCAGAGGGGGAGGGCCCCTCTGTATCAGTGGTGACCCGACAGCAGTCTGCCCAGATTAGGGAGCAGGGGGTGCTTCAGCCCGAGGACCCAGGGGAGAACACTGATAAGGAAGGTGGGGGGCCTCAAACAGCACAGCCACTAATAATTGGTCAGTCAGGATTTTCAGCAGGCCCAGGGGACTGATCCCACACTAGAGAAGATCAGGGACCTAGCTAGGCAGCTGCCTGCTGACTCTGATAAAGAGAGAGAGTGTACTGGGATAAAGGGAGGTTGTACCGGGAGTCCATTCCAGTGGAGGGACAGGATCCCTGGCTAGCTGAGAGACAGTTAGTGGTACCTAAACCGTTTAGAGCGCAACTGTTGGGAGTGGCCCATGAAATTCCTATGGCAGGACATCTAGGGGTACAGAGAACCAAAGCCCGGTTGTTCATCACTTTTATTGGCAGGGGATGGGTACTGATGTTGCTAATTATTGTCGCTCCTGTCCTGCATGTCAGAAAGTGGGGAAACCTGGAGAGGTGGACGTGCCCCTTTAATTACCCTCCCCATAGTGACTGAGCCCTTTGAGAGGGTGGCTGTGGATATAGTAGGGCCCCTAGCTGTCCCAAGCAGTTCAGGGAAAAGATTCATTCTGACGGTAGTGGATTATGCGACCTGCTACCTAGAGGCGGTGGCCCTGTCATCTATCAGGGCTGATAAAGTGGCTGATGCTTTATTGGGTATCTTTTCAAGGGTAGGTTTCCCTAAGGAAATGCTAACTGATCAGGGCATGCAATTTATGTCTGGCCTGATGCAGAGTCTATGTAAAAAGGTACAGGTAGAACACCTAGTGACTAGCCCATACCAACCCCAGACCAATGGCTTGTGTGAAAGGTTTAATGGGACCCTGAAGCAGATGCTCAAAACCTTTGTGGAGTCACAGGGGAAGGACTGGGAGCATTACCTGCCGCACCTCCTATTTGCTTATAGAGAGGTGCCCCAGGAATCCACTGGTTTCTCCCCCTTTGAACTCCTATGTGGACGCAGAGTGCGTGGCCCCCTTGATCTGATCAGGGAGGAGTGGGAAGGGAAATTCGGCGCTCAAGAGACCTCGGTAGTAGACTATGTAATAAGGTTCAGGGACAGAATGCATAGCCTAGTGGGGGAGGTACAGGAAAACCTAAAGGCTGCCCAGTCTAAGCAGAAGCAGTGGTATGACAGGAATGCCAGAGAGAGAGTGTATGATGTGGGACAGAAAGTGCTTATTTTAATACCCATGAGACCGAACAAACTACAGGCTGTCTGGGAGGGTCCATTTACTATCCTAAAGAGAAGGAATGATGTGAACTATGTGGTGTCTCTGGATGAGGAGGGTAAAAGGCAGAAAATCTATCATGTAAATATGATAAAAGCCTATTATGACAGAGAACCCACCGTGTTAACTGTGTGTAGTTTGCCTGGAGAAGAGCATGAGACTTACCCCCTTGTTGATTTACTGGCCCCCACCAGAAAACACAACACCCTAGAAGCTGCCCAGATTAGTGCCCACTTAACTGGGGATCAGCGGCATCAGCTGTCTGAGGTGCTTAGGCCTTACTATAGCGTGTTCACAGGGAAGCCTGGCAGGGCACACTTAGTCACACATCATGTAGATACTGGGAGTCACCATCCCTTCAGACAAACAGCGTACAGGGTATCCTTGCAGGTCAGTGCTGACATAAAAAGGTAGATAGAGGAGATGCTAGAGCTGGGAGTGATTTGCAAGTCCCATAGCCCCTGGGCCTCCCCAGTAGTACTAGTCCCCAAAAAGGACAAAACCACTAGGTTATGTGTAGATTACAGAAAGCTAAACTTAGTGACTGAATTTGACGCCTATCCTATGCCTCGCATAGATGAGCTACTGGACAGGCTAGCAGGGGCCAAGTTTCTTAGTATCATGGATCTCAGCAGGGGATACTGGCAGATCCCTATGACCCCAGAAGCACAAGAGAGGTCTGCCTTTATCACTCCTTTTGGGTTGTATGAATTCCAAGTGATGCCCTTTGGGATGAAAAATGCCCCTGCCACATTCCAACGGCTAGTTAACCACTTATTGGAGGGGCTAGAGGGGGAAGCTGTTGCATACCTGGATGATATTGCAGTGTTCAGTGATACCTGGGAGGAACACCTCACACATTTAGCCAGTGTATTGGACCGAATAGCCACTGCTGGGCTAACTATTAAACCAGATAAGTGTCAGCTGGGCATGGGGGAGGTCCAGTACTTGGGTCACCTGGTGGGAGGAGGGGTACTGCGCCCCGAGCCAAGTAAAACTGAAGCCATAATGGCCTGGCCCACCTCTAAGACAAAGAAACAGGTTATGTCCTTCCTGGGTACCGCAGGGTACTATAGAAAGTTTGTGCCACGACAATCTATCTGAATTAGGGGGATTTCCGGTGGGCGGTAACATCGGAGTGGCGCGAAGCTAGCGTTTGCTCCGTGTATACTTCGTGTATACTCTAACCGCCAGTCACAGGCTCTAGGCCCAAAAGAGCCGAGCAAAGAGTACCAGTTTGGGAGCGCTTCTCATCGACCATCGTGAAGCCTTGACAGGCTACGCTCAGCGGGTACGTGACACAGAGATAACAAAGGCACTCCACCGAACATATCCCACAGCCAGTAAAGCTCCCTGGCAGGAGCAACGCTGCTCAGGAAAATGCCCATGAACATGGACATGGAGCTACAAGACTGACGATAATAGAAGAGAAAGCCATCCTCGCAGATAAGTACTCACACATCAGACTATGTGCGGTAAAAGCCGCTGCAAGGTTATTTTCTTTCTCTGACTATGAGGATATGAATGTGTGCAGTTTTATTAGTCTGGGTGCAGGGAAGACTGTGACTGATATTTGGTAACAATTGAGATAACAACACTAAGGCCTGAGGTATTCATCTGTTTTATCGGCCTAATTTCTGTTATTGCTGGCTGGGGAAAAAAAAAAAAAGAATAACTAGACAAAGAACTCAGTTGGAAACGTGATCCCTGGTCTGGGTACTCCATAGGGGGAAGTTGTTGTGATGGCCCATATCTGTGTGACAGTATAAAGAGAGTCACTGAAGCAGGTCTCTGGAAATCCAACAGGCTGTTTTCTTTCCCCTATTGGAAGGTGCTATATATTGCCCCAGTGAAGAAAACTGTTACACACAAATCTGACTCAACAAACCCTACACTTTCATATCTGAACGCACTGCGTTGTTGAAAAAAAAGAAAAATTAAGAGAAAGAATACAGATATATTGAGAAAAGGAAACCCGGGGGCTAATTACTCAGCTCAGATCTATAATACACATAAAAGTGCAACTCTATAGGCACTAAGCAAAGCCTGAGTTTGAGGGGACTTAACTGCAATATACCATAATATACTATACTGAAGAATATACTGTGTGCCTAGTGTGTAAGTCTGGGATAAGTACGTAAGAATTCTGTGCTGTGTTTGAGGCCTGAAGCTCCCAGTGAAGAAACTGGTACTAGCTGGTATTTTGAATATACTGACAGTGGTCACGGATCTTGGTTGTGATAACAGTCTGAGTAAAAGATCCACTATATTAACAGGAAGAAAAATCAGAAAGCCTGGTGTGCAAGTCTGGGATTAGCATGCAAGAGGACTGTGTTTTGATAAAAATGCTGAACCCAGTGAAGAACTAGGTAGCGGGTGACACTTGGAAAGACTGTTATTTCCTTCTGACAAAGATATATTAACCCAGGACCAACTGTGCTGTATATGATTAAGCTTTAGAGTTTTGTTATATGTTGTAAAAACACCCATGGTTTCACCTTTGTGAAGAATGTACAGTGTGGCTAGGGTATAAGTTTGGGACCCTGATCCAGTGGGTTTGTGTTGTGAACAGAATGTAGGGACTGCAGTGAAAAACCTGGCAGTTGGTTCAAGTTGGTTTTTTTTTTTTTTGAAGGTTTGATAGGCTAGATTGATAAAATAGAAGAGTGTAAAGTAATTTGAACTCTGTCTTTTTTATTTTTTAAGATTGAAGGCTTCACAACGATTAAAAGTAAATAAGAGGTTAAACTCACAGAAATAACTTAGCTTAGAAAATTGTATAGCGCTTAACATTACAACTCATCCCTTGTTGGGTACTTGATAGATATATATATATATATATATATATATATATATATATATATATATATATATATATATATATATATATATATATATATATATATATATATATATATATATATATATATATATATATAGATATATAGATATATAGATATATAGATATATAGATATATAGATATATAGATATATAGATATATAGATATATAGATATATAGATATATAGATATATAGATATATAGATATATATAGATATATAGATATATAGATATATAGATATATAGATATATATAGATATATATAGATATATATAGATATATATAGATATAGATAGATAGATAGATATATAGATAGATATATATATATATAGATATATATAGATATATATATAGATATATATATAGATATATATATAGATATATATATATATATATATATATATATTTTTTTTTTCCCTCTCTCCCCTCACACACTCCTACACTAAATATTCACTTTTGACCCACGACACCATCTTACACTTTTGATTTTTTTATTCCCTCTGTAGACTCTGGTTTAGTCCTTGATCACTTAGACTTACACCTGCCCAAGTGGCTCATACTCACTACTAACACTTTTTCACATTAGTTTTACTCACACACTTTCCCCCCCCCCTTTTTTTTTTTTTTTTTTTTCTCTCTCTCTTTTGTCTTCCCCTTCCTGTGGTACATTTTTATAAATACAAGTGATTATTAATGGATAAGTTTATCCAGAATTCAAAAGATAAGTCCCCAGCTGTAATGTCAGCCAAAACTAGGGAAAGAAATAAGAACAAGAATACAATCGATCCCATACAAGAGAATTTAGATAGTGCGAACACACCTCATGTTAACATAGATACACAAATGTTAATAACTCAAATTTCTGCTTTATTGATGCCACAGTTTGATAATCTCAGACTAGAAATATCAACGGTATCAAATGAGTTAAAACATTTTAATGCAAGAATAGGAGAAATAGAAAATAGAATATCGAACCTAGAGGATCAACTGACTATTAAAAGTAATAGGATCGAAGAGTTAACTGGACAAATTGCAAAATTACAAGTCAGAGCAGATGTTGCTGAAGATAGATCAAGAAGAAATAATCTAAGGTTCATAGGTATATCTGAAAAATATGTAAATAGTGAGTTAGAAGCACTTATCACCAAAGAAATACCAAGGAAACTGGGCATGCAAAGGGAAGGATTAGAAATCATAGCTGAGCGGATACATAGACTGGGTTCAAGTAAGCAATATTTGGGTGAAGACCCTATGGGCAGATCCCGCACTAGGCCAGTGATAGCAAAATTCTTGAACTATAAGGACAAAACTGAAATCTTAAAATACTTTAAAAAACTCTCAGAACCTCTCCGGTTGGATGACAGGAAAGTCCTTATCTTTCAAGACTTTTCAATGGAAACCTCGAATAAAAGGAAAATAATGTCACAAATGTGCTCGCAATTTATTCAAAAGGGGTTACAGGCATTTGTAGTCTATCCTGCTATCTTGAAAGTAGGAGGTAAGGATGGCTTTAAATCCTTTCAGAATAATGAAGAAGCTAAACAGTATTATGTCACAGTTTGTCAGGATTTATGACATAAAGGAGAACAGCGTTAACATTTTAACTGGTTTTGATTTGTATTTTCTCTTTTTTTTTTTTTTTTTTTTTGTTTTGTCTTCTTATCAGCCTCTCCTAAAGTTAAGGATATGTCTAGTAGTGTTGGAAAATCTGTGGTTGGTAGCTTGCATAGAATAAAATTAGGAACTTACTAGGTCTTACATCTTGGAATGTTGGTGGTATTGTCTCCCCTATTAAAAGAAAGACAATCCTAAAGCATCTTAAAAAATTAAACACTGATATTGCCTTTCTCCAGGAAGTCAGGTTGTCTGCAATAGAATTAGCTAAATTAAAAGTTAATTGGGTAAAAGAAGTAGTTGCCACTCCGTGTTTAGAAAGGAAAAAGGGTGTAGCCATACTACTTGGCAAGAATCTAGAATATAAAATTATTGAAGTTAAAAGAGATGACAATGCACGCTATATTATTATCGAAATAGAAATAAAAAAAAAGATTTATACTTTGTGTAATGTCTATGGTCCAAATAATCTGGACCCGGAATTTTGGAATAAATTGCAGGTATTAATGTTAAAGTATAATGAAAAAAATTTAATAATTGCTGGTGACTTTAATTTAACACCTAGATTCCCACTAGACAGGAAAAGCACAAAAGGTAGGAAAAAGGATTCTAGAATATCGAAGGAAATGAGAATCCTGCATACATTTAAAAAATCACTTTAAGTCCATGATATTTGGAGACTCCAATATCCAGATTTAAAAAGATTTACATGCTTATCAAAATCACTAGAATCACTATCGAGGATTGATTTCTTCCTGATATCCGAGTCCTTATTGCTGGCTAACCCAAAGGCAGATATAAAAGATGTGATCATATCTGATCACGCTCCTATTACACTAGAACTTACCCTAGAGGAAATATTAACAAGAGTTCCTAAAAGAAACTTCTTCCACTTCCCGAAATATATGCTGAAAAATGCATCTTTTGTAGCTATGTTAAGAGAAAAATTCAATATTTTTATAAATTTGAACAGAGAATATCTAGATAGGATAGAAATATTGTGGGAAACAGCTAAATCAGTGTTAAGGGGAGAAATAATAAGCTATATGGCCATATTTAAAAAGAAAAGAAAGAGAAGGGAAGAACAATTAACGAATCAAGTTATAAATTCTTATAATAGATACCTATCAAGTACTACAAAAAAGAACTGGTTCAGGTATACCCAGGCAAAACAAGAAAGGGACACATTCTATACACAAGAAACTATTAGAGAAGATCTCAAAAGTAAAGCTAAGTTTATGAAATTTGGTAATAAAACAGGTAGTCTTCTAGCGAAAGTAGTTAAATCTGAAAAAAAAAACTAATACAATACCGGTAATAAAAGTGGAAGATAAATATATACATGACCCGTTAGAAATAAACGAGATCTTTTACCAAATATACAGCAAATTTTATGGGGCATCTGAGTTAGACAGCTCGAATAAAAGGCGGTTCTGGGATTCAATAACTACTCCTAAAATAACACTGGAAGAAGTTAATACAATTAATCAGCCTATTACGATAGAAGAAGTAGAAACAACAATTAATAAGATTAAATTAAATAAAGCACCTGGGCCGGATCATCTGCCAGCCGAGTTCTATAAAATTTTAAAAAAAGAAATTGCACCATATTTGACCAAATTATATAACTGGTATTACTCCGAAAATTCTAGCATGTCAAAGAACTTCACTAAAGCAAATACAATTCTGATATATAAAAAAGGAAGGGACCCTGAGAAGCCAGACGCATACAGACCTATTTCCCTACTAAATGTGGACTATAAGATCTTAGCAATAATTGTCGCGGAAAGATTAAAAAATTTTTTCGCTAATATCATACATACAAATCAAGTAGGGTTTATGAATAATCGAAGTTCTGTGGTTAATATACGTAAAGCTTGCATTATTATTGAATATTTTAACGATCTGGCAGATAAACATCAGGAGATAAAAGAAGATGCAGCCTTAATAGCCATAGATGCAGAAAAAGCTTTTGATGCGGTACAGTGGGATCATCTTTTCACATCACTGTCTAAGTTTGGTTTCTCGGGCCCTTTTCTAAATTATATCAAAGCAATATATAAAAATCCGATATCTGTAATTTCAGTAAATGGAGTGGAATCCGCAGATATTGCTCTGAAAAGAGGTACAAGACAAGGTTGTCCCTTGTCACCTTTCTTGTTCAACCTGTCTATTGAATCATTAGCTATTAAAATTCGTCAAGAGATGCAAGGGATTGTTTGTAATAATATAGAGGAAAAGATCTTGCTATATGCTGATGACGTTTTGATATTCCTGAGAAATAGCAATCGGAGCATACCACAACTTATGGACATAATAGAGCTATATAGCTCCTTTTCGGGTTATAGAGTTAATTTTAATAAAACTGAACTCTTATGGCTTAATAAACAAAAAGAATCTAATACTTTATTTCCCTATAAAGTAGTAGATCAGATTACATATCTTGGAATTAATCTCAGTAAGAACCCTAAGTTGTGGTATGACTTGAATGTTAAACCAATTTTACAGAAAATTACTGACCAGTTAAATGTGTGGAAATATATTCCCTTGGCCCTGTCAGGTAAAATTAGTTTAATCAAAATGATTATTTTCCCAAAGATACTGTATAAAATGCAGAATTTACCTTTACTCATTAAATCCACAGATATTAAAGTATTCAATAAAAATATAATCGATTTTCTGTGGGGTAAGAAAAGAAAAAAAATCTCTCTCAAAATATTGTGTCTTTTAAAGGAATCTGGAGGATTCGCACTCCCAGATATAGGGAAATATAACTTAGCATGCCATGTTAAAATTGCAGCGGAATGGCTGCTAGATAAGGAATATTATACAGCAAGGTCATTGGAAGAGGGAATAGTGAAACCCTATTCTCTAAAGGCTCTTTTACATACTAAAGTTGCAGATATTCCTAAAAAGATCAAAAAGATCAGCTCAGTTATGAGTATTATAAAAGCGTGGCAGCAGTATTGCAAGAAATTAAAAGTTAATTATACAATATCTAATTATTTAACAATTACTGGCTACCCCCTTTTCCCGGAAGCGTTAAAATCTGCAGTCTTCCATAGGTGGAAAAGTAAGGGATTGATATATATTGGTCAAATGATTAATTTCAACACAGAAAATCCGTACATTAAGACGTTTGAGGAATTAAGAGCTGAATTCGATTTACCCAATAAATTTTTTTTTTGCGTACCTACAATTAAGGAGTTTAGCCAATAAGCTATTACACCTCCAAAATAAGGACTGGGATTGGCCCTCACTTATGCTGAACTTTAATTTAAGTAAAGCAGGAGATTTCTCGATTAGAAAATGGTACAATGAATCTTTGAGACAGGAGGGTAGCTTAAACTTAAAGCTCATCGTCAAAAAATGGCAACTGAAGGGGTTTAGAGAATGTAATGAAGATCGTATATATAATAGTATTAATAAAATAAATAAGATTTTCACTTCTACTAATTTTAGAGAAGCACATATCTTCTTGCTTAATCAAACATACCTGACACCATGTGCCATGTCAAGATGGAACAGCCAAATTAAGGATAAATGTGCGAAATGTGGTAACAGTGGGGCTGATATTGTACACTATTTTTGGGAATGTACATTAGTTAGGCAGTATTGGAATAAAATAAGTTTTCTACTCTCAAGGATATTAAAAACAGGGATATCAATCTCCCGAGACACAGTCTTTTTCCTATTACATGCAGATTCCAGAATAAAAAATAAATTATTTATCGAATTAGTGATAGGGGTGGCAAGGTTTCTATTACTGAGAACTTGGATCTCAAAAAAACTACCATCCATAGCAGAAGTGAGTAACTTTATCTTTAAACAAATGACACTAGAACAATGTATGATAGAACAAGATAAAAGTAAGGAAGTCGAGACTTTCTTTAAAAAGTGGGAAATTTTCATATATTCCCAGGCAATAGATATACAGAAGAAAATTATTTATCCGTTAAGATCAACAGAATACGTTATGAATGCAACACTAAGAGGGGAATTGCCGCAGGTATAACAAGTCATTACCTTAGAGAATTGAATGCGACCGTAAACTAGAAGGCTGATAAGATTACATAAATTTTTTGCGTATTTATTTATTTATTGTTTTCTTTTTCTTTTGCTTCTTTTAGTTTTATGTGTTGTATAGCAATTCTTATTAGAAAATAAGCCCACAGAGGAGACATATTGGAAGTCATAGTTGGGACAGATAGTGAAGAGTCCAGTTTATTCTAGCTATAGAGTTTAATGTTATGATTTGTTCAATGCATGGTTGCTGGATTTTTCCTTTTGTTTCATGGTATTCTCCTTCCTTTAGAAGAGAACGCCATGACAGATATTTCTTTTACTGTTATAATATTGAGACTGTTTCCCGCTGCTATTGTCTTCACCTTTTTCTTTTTTCTGTACCCCATCTGTGCTCTCAATAAAAATATTTATAAAAAAAAAAAGAAAGTTTGTGCCACACTATAGTACCATAGCCAAACCCCTAACATACCTTATAAAAGAAAACCTACCTCAAACAGTCAAATGGACCCCTGAGTGTGACAGAGCTTTTAATTAATTGAAAATTGCCCTTACGGACTCCCCTATACTACAGGCCCCTGATTTCCATAGGAGATTCGTAGTGCAAACGGATGCTTCCAACTATGGGCTAGGGGCTGAGTCAGGTGGATAAGAAAGGTGAGAACACCCCATTGTGTACCTCAGCAGGAAATTACTTCCACAAGAAGTGGCATATGCCACTGTGGAAAAAGAGTGCCTTGCTATAGTTTGGGTCTTGCAAAAGCTACAGCCTTATCTGTATGGACGCCAGTTTACAGTGATAACTGACCACAACCCCTTACACTGGTTACATAGGGTAGTTGGCTCAAATGGTAAACTCCTCAGGTGGAGCCTAGCTCTACAACATGAGTTTACCATCCAACATAAAAAGGGCAGTATGCATGGTAACGCTGATGGTCTTTCACGCCAGGAGGAGTGTCCTCTTTGATACGCAGCTGGAGTGGCTTGTAGCCACCCCCTTTTACGTCTCTTATTGGGGAAAGTGTCACGAATACCACAGGAGTTAGCTGAGAAGGGGTTAATTCTGCTTAGTTGTGAACTAAGAACAGTTGTTTGTTTTTTAAAAATCGCTGTGTACTGGGTTTGTTTGTGTTTTCTTTAATGTGCCAGAACCCCTTAAATAGTTTCTAAAAAACCCTTCCTCCAAATGTTATTGTGTATGCATTGAGTCAATCTGTCAGTTCCAGAGATACCACAGTGCTTCTCCCCATATCCTGATGAGGTCAATAAAAGGACATTGGTCTAATGCCTATATATATTTAAAGACAGGGGGGTTTCTTAGCCCGCTTAGGAGGGTGTGGTCAGGCAACCTAATATATGGAAAATAGGTATAAGAATCTTATTTTTCAGCTATGAGATGTCATTCTTACAAGGGAGGCTGTGTCTAATAATTGAACCACGTTACTGAAAGAGACTGGAATATTAGAACTGTATAATTTAGGTTATTTTCTGCTAAATTGTACTCAGAAAGTTAATGTGCAAGGCTGGGTTTTTCCTTAGGATTTTCCCTTTAATAAATCATACGTGGTGGCAGCATTGTTGGTTTAGTTTGGGTGGCATTAAAGGGGAGTTTGGGCATTTCTTTTAAGCCTAGTACAGACTAGAGAGTGTTGTTAACCCTTGCACTCACTGAACTAAATCACAAGCTGGTCTGATGTGGCTAGATTGTGACATATTAGTGAGAGTAGAAGGGGTCTGATAACCCTTTCTGTGCCCATTAAGTGACTGGCGCAGGATTGGATAACCTTGGTTCGTCACAATACCATTTTAAACAACTTTCCAATATTCTTCTGTTATCAAATTTGCTTCATTACCTTAGTATCCTTTGTTAAAGAAACAGCAGTGCACTTCTGGGAGCTAGCTGAACACATTGGGTGAGTCAAGTGACAGGTGCCATACATGTGCAGCCACCAATCACCAGCTAGCTCCAAGTAGTGCATGACTGCTCCTGAGCCTACCTAGTTATGTTTTTCAACAAATGATACAAAGAGTATGAAGCAAATTACATAAGTCATTTGGAAAGATGCTCTATCTAAATCATGAAATACAAATTTTGGTCTTCATGCCCCTTTATGCCCTGATATAAAGCCAGCTTGTTATAGGGATATTTTGGATCATATCTACATGATAGTATGGGAACTCATTGCAGGGTAGCAAATGCTGCTGCCAGAGTATGCTAGAGAATATGGCATGATAACAAGTCTTTCTCTTCTAATGTGTGTGCCTAGATTTAGAGGTTAAAAATCAGATCACGTCTGTCCAGCTTCACTCATGACAAATTGGGTTGTAGGAAGGAAGTGGTACATGAGAGGAAATATACTGCTGCGTACTCTGCACCATCATCTCATATCTAGGAGAGAATAATCCTTTGAGTGCTAAGCACTTTCCCACCTGGGTGCTAAGATTTTTTTAAAAATGTTTTTGAATTTTTTTTTGAACAATGGTGGGTCTTGGGGGTCTGTAGCTGCTTAGATGCCTGAGATACAGGCTTCTAAGCAGCATGCCCCCTGCTCCTAAACATTAAGTATAAATAAAGTTGCGCAGTGACGTCATCACGTTATTGTGCGTGACGTCACCATGCAGAACGGGAAGCCCCGGCGATGTCTGTCACTCTACAGGCACGATCGCCGGGGTAGGAGCGGGTGGGAGATCTCCCTCAAGGTGGGAGAGTGCTAGCGATGGCTCTGAGCCGTCGTTAGCACCAGAGTGGGAAACTCTGCGACGGCTCAGAGCCGTCGTTAGCACTCAAGGGATTAAAGGGACACTGAATCCAATTTTTTTTCTTTCGTGATTCAGATAGAGCATGCAATTTTAAGCAACTTTCTAATTTACTCCAATTATCAATTTTTCGTTCTCTTGCTATCTTTATTTGAAAAAGGCATCTAAGCTATTTTTTTGCTCAGAACACTGGACAGCACTTGTTTAGTGGTGGGTGAATTTATCCACCAATCAGCAAGAACAACCCAGGTTGTTCACCAAAAATGGGCCGGCATCTAAACTTACATTCTTGCTTTTCAAATAAAGATACCAAGTGAATGAAGAAAATTTGATAGTTGGAATAAATTAGAAAGTTGCTTAAAATTGCATGCTCTATCTGAATCACGAAAGAAAAACATTGGGTTCAGTGTCCCTTTAAAGAAACATCTTTGTTCTGAATATGGTTATAATTGCCAAATTATTGTTTGTTATTAATGCACTGATGTGTGACTTGTTTAGTATGTATTCAATTTAGCTGGTTGGTCACTTGATAGGATTTACTATTCATTTTTTGTAGATAAACTCAGACATGGAGTCACTAGAAATTATATTATTCCAGTTGTAATAAATGTTTACCAGGCTGCAAACATATGGTGCACCACACCAAAAAATAAATAAAAAATATACATTTACATGATGGAAAAGCCGATCATTAGGAAAACCCTTGATTTAAAGGGACAGCCAACACCAGAATTTGTGTTGTTTAAAAAGAAAGATAATCCATTCATTACCCATTCCACAGTTTTGCATAACCAACACAGTTATAATACATGTTTTACCTCTGTAATTACTTTGTATCTCTGCCTCTGCAAACTGCCCCCTTATTTCAGTTCTTTTTACAGACTTCTATTTTAGCCAATCAGTGCTCACTGCTCACTCCTAGGTCACTTCACGTGCATGAGCTCAATTTTATCTATATGAAACACCAGAACTAATGCACTCTAGTGGTAAAAATGCATTCAGAATAGAGGTAGTTGTTAAAGGGACAGTATACACTCATTTTCATATAACTGCATGTAATAGACACTACTATAAAGAATAAGATGCACAAATACTGATATAAAAATCCAGTACAAAACTGTTTAAAAACTTACTTAGAAGCTCTAAGTTTAGTTCTGTTGAAAAGGCATCTGGAAAGCCCACTGCAAGTGGGAAATAAGACACTCCCCCCTCCCCCTTCTTTTGCATATGAAAAGACCCTTTACACAAACAGGAGCAAGCTGGAGAAGGTAGCTGACGGTATTCTCATAAAACTTTGGGGCTTGGTTAGGAGTCTGAAAATCAGAGCAATGTTATTTAAAAATAAGCAAAACTATACATTTTTTAAAAACAAACAAACCTGTATGGGCTATATAAATAGATCATCTACAAAACATTTATGCAAAGAAACAAATGAGTGTATAATGTCCCTTTAAGGTCTAAGAAATTAGCATATGAACCTCCTAGGTTTAGCTTTCAACTAAGAATACCAAGAGAACAAAGCAAAATTGGTGTTAAAAGTAAATTGGGAAGTTATTTAAAATGACATGCCCTAGTTAAATCATGAAAGTTTTTTTGGACTTGACTGTCCCCTTTAAAGGGAAACTAAACCCAAACATTTTCTGTCATGATTCAGGTAGGGAATACGATTTTTAAACAACATTCCTTTACTTCTATTATCTAAATGTCTTCATTCTTAAGATATCCTTTGTTGAAAAAATAGCAGTGCAGATGGTTGAGCCAATCGCATGAGGCATCTATGTGCAGCCACCAATCGGCAGCTACTGAGCCTTTCTAGATATGATTTTTCAGGAAAGGGTATCACGAGAATGAAGCAAATTAAATAATATAAGTAAATTCTAAAGTTGTGTAAAATTGCATGTTCTTTCTAAATCATGAAAAAGAAAATGTGGGTTTCATGTCCCTTTACGTTATAATAGTTAAAGGCAAAGGAGCGGTCGACTGTTTCTAGATCACAAGGATAATGATCTGTCAGTGTGTGCGCCAGAGATTTCTTTTTGCATTTTTATGAAATAGATTTTGAGGTGGAGTTAAACCATTGACACATTTGATAGTTTTAAACATTGTGACTAAGCACCATGCAGTTGTCACTTGAAGCTTTACCAGCTATAAAAGATATGATGACAGGACATTGATGGTCTTGATATCTATCATATGATTGTTAATACAAGGGTAGGCTTTGCCTGTTTTATATAATCATGTTAATCCTTTGCAATCATAGGTAACGGAACAGCTGGCAAAAGTGCAAGGAGTATCCAAACTGTTTGTAGCTCAGGATGAGGCATACAAAGGATTTCTTCCTGGTGAGGAGGTTTTATGGGAAATACACAGCATTGTCTTCCCTCCCTGTCTGCCTCTGTCTTTCACTGTTATTTATCTCTTCTAAATTCCATTCTTTATCGTTACTGCTCCATCCTTCATTTACATGTTTCAGTCTACACTCTGTATTGTTTCCCAGTCCCATAATGTGGTCTATTATAATTAAAGGGGTATTAAATTTAAAAAATCTATTTTCTAAAAAATATATTACAAAACTCTCCATTAAATGTCTTGGAAATTAATTTTAGAATATAAAATAGAGCATAGATTTTATGATCCTAATTTTCCAAGCTCTGTAGAGTGCTGTCTAAAGTGCCCAGAATACAAATAATAATCTCACTGGAGAAAAAGCTTGCAGCTGTTGTTGGGTACCTTGTTGCTTTGCTGGTGAGGCCTCTGATGATGGTAGATATTCTCTTTTTTCTCAGAGGAGCTGACTCCATTGATTCTGGAAGCCCAGAAGCGGTTCAGTTTCACTCACATCTGTGCTGGAGCATCTGCCTTCGGGAAGGTGAGTGATTTAGAATTGTCTATAAGTGCAGACTTGACATAGTCTATTAAACCTACCCTAAATACTTTTTAAAATTTTTTTAATTAAATATTTTTTACAGTTACTGAGCCTTTTAACTATTCTAAAGCCTCAAGGAATGAATGTTTTACAGTGGTTCTTATTCATTATTAACATATGTGACTACACTTCTTTGACTCCCCTGGTGACTTGTTTTTTGACAAGTAAACACTTTACTATAGCTTCTGCTCCTATACGTGGCTGTAATATTAATGCAAATTTGGGTGATTCCTATCTGTTGGTACAGAGATTTGATTCAGGTGCAGTCAAGTGTTTTGCTTCTTCCTTCCCCAATTACATGTTGAAAATAAATGTATCTCAATATGTAAATACAAAAAGTGATACATAGTAGTAATATTCCATCTGCCTTCATTAACTTAGGCTGCGGTTTTGATAATCCCTTTTATTTAATAATGTATCATCCTGAATGTGTCCAGCTAGCTCCCAGTAGTACATTGCTGCTCCTGAGCCTACCTTGGTTTACTCTTCAACAATTCTACCAAGAAGAATGAAGTATATTCTATCTGAATCATGACCGTCATGACAAAGTTTAAATACCTCAAACTTTTTCAAAAGTCTCAAAGTAAATCCTTATTTAAAATGTAGCTCAGATATTTGCAAGAATAAGCCAATGTTATCTTTGGAATCTGATTTAAATTATATATAATTGTTATTATAATACATTTCTGTTGTGTTGCTATAGAAATATCAGTCAAGGTTTTTAAAACAAATTTAGCATTCTTTTTACCGCAATTATTTTTCAGTGGCCAAACACCATCTACCATTTTCCTTATATGGAAGGAGCCAATATAGGCTTGAGTCTGCAGACAACAAGGATAGCCAATGTAACTATAAAGTGCATTGTTTTGCAGTTGTTAACAGTTAAAGCCAATAAGGGAAAAACATAAAGCAGTGTTAGCCTTGAGAAGTCAGCAGGGTGCATTTCCAGCTCTGCTAATTAGAAAATCCACAGTTTTCAGAGCTATATTACATTGAAAGGGGCAAAATAAATAATGAAAGTATATTGCAAATTTTATTACACATAACTGTTTACACATAAGTTGTTGTCCCTTTAACCTTATAACGCTGTAACGACGACGTATTCCGTCCAAATTTTTCTGGGCTTTAACGCCGATGGACAGAATACAAGAGTCAATTTTTTTTTATTTTTTTTATGGTTCAAACCAGACTGCTGATGTGACATGGGGAACACACACATTCAGTCCTAATACTGTCACAGTCAAAAGTACTCTGCTTATATATATATATTTTTTTTAAAACTGTGCCAGTCCGTGCCGGTGTCATGTGACATGCCAAGCTATTGCCATGTGCTGTTTTAGATGTGCACTGTGCAGCACTGAATGCAAAGCCCTAACTCGGCATCCAGCCATTTCCACTGCATCAGAAAAGGTCCTACTGGGGTTACCACTGTTACCAGGTAACTTCTCTCGTTGTTTGGATTGTTTCTGGGTAGGGCTGACTGTAGGCGCATGCAGCTGGAGCGGCAGGCACGTGAGGATTTGAGCATCTGAGCATCTCTCTTCAGTCTTGAGGCTGTGTGACTCATCTCACACTGTATCCATGCAGCCTTGGACAGACAGCATTCAGTCTACTGGTCCCCTTAGCCCTGCTCTTTCTGCTGTGGCCCTAAGATCAACTAACTGAAGTTTGTTAGGGGAACAGTGCTTTTGTAGAAAGGTTTCAGTGGGAAGAATAAGTGAGTGCACACACGCCCCTCCCCATGCAGCATTGTCTAGTACAGGGTGAGAGGGAATTTGTTCCTAGCAAAGAAGTGACATGTGCTGCTGTGGCTGATGTATAGTGTCATGCTGATACTTCACACATTAATGTAAGGTTTATTTTTATAGTTTTTATTTTCTCTCTGTCTCAGATTTTACAGCTTCCCATAGTAGTTCTGCTGTTCCAGTCAGTAAACTTATATTTGTCTGCACCTCCATGCTTCCTCCTCAGTCTTTACCTTGCTTTGCTCCTGTTGGCTGCCCTAAATCTCTTTAACCAGCAAACCTCACACCATAATCACATTCAAAAGAATATTAAATGAATCCACAGTGGAGGAATTTATATATATATATTTATTTACTTATTAGTACTGCTTAGGTCCAGTTTCACATATTGCAATTTATTTCATTTTTTTTACAATGATTAGCCCAGCAGTGGATGATCCACCACTGGGCTAATAATAATAAAAAAAAAAAATTTGATTTAGTTGTTTTTTGGGATGTTGGGGTGGAGAGCGAAATTGCATGGGTTGGGAGGGGGGCCCAAGAACATTTTTGCCCAGGGTCCAGTCAATATTAAAGACGGCCCTGTACATCGGAACAGTTGTTCCGATGTAGACACTTTAACCCCTGCAGGAAAGAGTTAAACAAAATTTCTTGGCCATATTGATATATTGTATTATAAAACTACTTTTACCTGTTTATCCCAATACTTTTGACATTTTTATACCCAGGATACTATAAAACTTATTTGGATGTTAAGTATGTAATAAAATTGTACTACATGGGTAAATATTGTTGAGATTTGCTTTATTTTTGTTTTTAGTTCCTTAAAGGGACAGTCTACACCATAATTATTGTTAAAAATAAATAAATAGATAATACCTTTATTACCATTCCCCAGTATTGCATAACCAACACGATTATATTAATAAACGTTTTACCTCTGTGATTACCTAGTATCTAAGTCTCTGCAGACTGCCACCTTATTTTAGTTCTTTTGACAGACTTGCATTTTAGCCAATCAGTGTCCTCTCATAAGTAACTCCACAGGCGTGAGCACAATGTAATCTATATGGAACACTTGAACTAACACCCTCTAGCTGTTGAAGACGGTAAAATACATTCATATAAGAGTTGGCCTTCAAGGGTTTAGAAATTAGCATATGAGCCTACCTAGGTTTAGCTTTCAACAAAGAATACCAATAGAACAATTGTTTAAAATTACATGCCCTATCTGAATCATGAAAGTTTAATTTTGACTAGACTGTCCCTTTTTAAGTATCATTCACCAAACTTTCTTCCTTTTTCTTACTGCATTTTAACAAAGATGTTATGTGGTAGAAAGGGACCTGAAATGGTAAGGTTTCTGTTTAGCTACATTAAAGGGTTGATTTAGTGAGAGCTACTGCAAAAATACTCCATATTTAAAACCATGTGGTCTGCATAAATCGTATTGTTCTCATACAAGTTACATATACATTTCTGCAAACCAGAGTACAAAATCAAAAAGAAAGGATGAGCATAACATCTGGGTTGTCCATAAGTTTGTCATAGAAAAGCTTTATTGTACACATCTAACCAAAAATTGAGCACTATACTTGTCCTTGTACATTCTTCTAGAATCTCCTGCCCAGAGTAGCAGCAAAGCTGGATGTAGCCTCAGTGTCTGATGTCATAGATATCAAATCCCCTGATACCTTTGTGAGGACAATCTACGCCGGTAAGTAACATATTTTTAGACTTTATCATTCACCTGAAAGTTTAACAGGTAAACGGTTGTTTGTATCTCGTTGTTATATAAACTGGAATCCGTGCCCTTTAATGTGCACAGTTGGAATTTTAGTGCAATATTGAGAAGTGATTGCAGCTCGTTTTCTATGTATTTGCATGCATAACGTGCACTTCTATAAGAGACTTAGCAGGGAACATTCCTATTTTTCAAAGTGAAATAGTTCCAGGGTGAGCAATGGTATCATAATGAATTTTTGTTTACCAATTTAAATATGTTTACTATGATGCTATGTTACACAATAGATTAGTGTTTTTGTGAGATTTTTAGAGATTTTATTTTTTTGTGTGTGTGATAATTTAGACCGGTTTTCTTTTGTGTGATTCAACACCCAATATCTTCGGCACTTATTCCAGTTTTATGTAACTATATGTTTATATACCAGTTACTGCCTCCCCCTTCTAGTTGCACGTATACAGTGTATCTTAACCCTGTAACAAATTGAAATCACGCAATCGTTCATGCGATCGTGTGATTTCAATGATGGGATCAAGTCAGGGGGGGGTCGCAAGAGCAAATCTTTATGTCCTTTCCGCTTGCACTTTTGGCGTTTCTCCAACGGAGGGTTCCCAGTATACCTTGCTCCCCTATTTAGTACCCCATCTCTTCCACTGCTACTCTGGTTGGCACTGAACTTGTGGGAGGTCTGGATATATTACCTGGGATGAAACTTATGTCCATGCTCAACTCTGTTTCCCAGCGATAGCAGATTTTTTTTTACAAGTAGATAAGGAGCACCGTGACCAGGATAAAACAAAACTTTTATTCACAAATTTGGTTAAAACGAACAATGGTTTCCATATCCGCATAAAAGGTAGAAGTAGGTGGTGAGACCCTCCGTAATGCACAGATGCGTTTCAGGAATTATATTTTATTTTAATTTTTTTATTGGTAATTAATTCTTCTTAAAATAGCTGTCAAATCTGTTGCTAGGCAACAACATGCACTCTCTTCTACAGTGCATCAGCAGAGGCCAAAAGAAAATCACTGTTTTACACACACTCAGTAGATCCTGTGACAGGATGCACAGGGAAAACTTAGCAGCTCTCTTTGCATTCTGCAGGCAGCGACTTAACTGGGAACTTCAAAGTGCTTGTTTAGCTTAAAAACAGGTAAATTGTTTATTTTTGCTTTCATGCATTTTTTATGTTAGTTCAAACACTGTTTTATTTTCCTTTTAATATTGCCTTACATTTTAGCTGGGTGGTCAGTGAAATCAGCCTTGTGCTGTGCCCATTAAATAGGTCCTGGGGAGAACACTGCTGTGTATTTACTAATATGATAGTATCTAAGATGATATATTTATTTTTTTGCTACAAATTGTAAACATATGTGCAATAAGTACTTTAACCTTTTAACGACGTTGTATTCTGACCAAATTTTGCTGGGCTTTAGTGCCGATGGACGGAATACAACGTCCTAACAGCTTGGCTTTCTTGAAGCCACTGGCGCTTCCCTGATGGGATCGCGGTCTGGAGGGCGTGCCTAGCATCATAGGGACACCGCCCTGACACAATCCCATCATTTAAATCTCGTGATCATGTGCACGATCGCAAGATTTCAAATTGTTTACATCGGAACAGTTGTTCTGATGTAGACATGTTAACCCCGGCATGAAAGGGTTAATTACTTTTATTGTTTTGGGGTAGTTTGTTGTGAATATGCATCACGTGAGTATTTTAGGATCATCTAGGCTTATGTGAGTTTTTTTTGGCTTAGGCTGTTGTGTGTGTGTGTGTGTGTGTGTGTGTGTGTTATTTTGTGTTTTTTTTTTTTTTTTTTTTTTTTTTTTTTTAAGAAGTATTCAAGAAGTTGTGTTTATTGAGTTATGTCCTTTTAACACTAATCAATGTGATTTCTTAAAATGTAATAAATCTGCATACCTAATACCACTCGGCTGGTAAAATTCTCTGTGGAGAACACTGGGACTATTTATTTAATGTTGCAGCGATATGTTCTAGTGCTGTATTGTCGATATGTTTAATGGAACGCAGAAATGTGCCTTCCACTGAAGTGCAGGTAAATGCACCTTTGACATGGAAGGGGGTTAGTGTTCTGTTATGCTATATTTTAAGGCAATATTTGCACTGCTAGGTTTGTTCTGAAGAATTGGATCACAAAGTCCCCAAAACATCCAGCTTGTGTATGCCAAAGGGGGCAAAAAAGTTCCCCTATTTTTAAGATTATTTGATACTGGGCTTTAATTTGTTAAAGTTTACAATCACTTTAATAAGTTTAAATCATTTTAACGTGCATAGACACAAATAATTTCACATCAATTGAATAAAATGTGTTATCTTAATAATGCAACTCATCTGAGTGAAACAAAATATTGTTACAATGGTATTTTATATTTGCTTACTATATCATCTTGTACCCTTAAGTTCACTTATTAGAGTAGTCAGAGGTATATTTCTTATTATAAAATACTGAGTAGTTCTGTTCATTGAAACCATTTGAATAAACCGTATTCATTAAGTATATCCACCTGGTCTCGGCTCTTTATACAGCATTCTCTGCTACCACCTCTTTATCCTATGAATATCTCTTGAATTCCATAACATTTTTAGCTCATGTTTTGGATCTGGGATATTGATAAAAGTGATGCGCTTTTCGATATTGTGCAGATGTTCAAGTGTTCTTGTGTGTAGTTTCCATGTTGTCATACCCATATAGATTTTTGGACAATTGCACTTGAGCGTAAATTACTACTGTGATGTTACAGCTAATATATGATGTGATCACATGATTCTTCCCAAATCTATCTCTGACAGATTTCTTTTTAATTATATTGTTGCACGTGGAACAACTGCCACATGTATAGGATTCTGTCTGATGTTTTGTTTTCTTTCTTTTTCGTAAAATGGCTGGGGCTTAAGATGTTTCTCTTAGATTTCTGGTTCTTCTGTAACATATTTCAACTTTATCACCTGTTAGTATTGGATCAGACTGTAATATATAACGATTCTCTTTGATGATGTTTATTATCGGTTTGAGGACTGTAAGTTAATATCAATCTGGTTTTATTGTCTTTGGGTTTGATCTTGGTTTTTCTTTCTTGTTTTCTAGCTTTCTGAATAGATATTTTTCAGTACAATCTTTGTTTAAGCCTTTCTTCTAATTCCAATGCTCTTTTCTGGAAAGATTCATCATCCGAACAGTTTCGTTTTAATCTTAGGACTTCTTCTAGGTAGTGATCTGGATGTATTTGGTGCATGGGCACTGGTTGAGTGGAGTATGTTATTGGTTGCAGTTTCTTCCCTATATAAATCAGTCCCTAGTGAACAGTCTCCCTTTTTACAGATCCTTAGATTTAGAAATGTAATATCAGTCTGACTTTTTTTGTTATGTTGATTTGATATTTAGGTGATTGTCATTCAAAATTTTCAGAAAATTATCTCGCTCTTCCTCTGAGCCTTCCCAAAGGAACAGGATGTCATCTGTGTAGCGTAACCATAAGGGGATGTTGGTGGTATAATGATCATATTCATCTGAAAACAGTTTTTTTGCTCCCTCCACCCCAAAACAGATTAGGGTATGTAGGGGCACAAGCTGTCCCCATGGCAGTGCCTTATATCTGTAAATAAAATTTGTTATTAAAGGTGAAATAGTTTTTGGTTTACAGAAACCTCAATAATTCAGTGTTGAAGTTGTTGTGGTCAGGACTTTCTTCAGTAGACCTGTTCATAAAATATTGTACTGCAGTTATACCGTGATCATGGTGAATAATGGTATATAGAGCTTCTGCATCTGCTGTGACTACCATGTTGATGTAGAGGTGTGAACCTTAATCTGTTCTAGCACTTCCATTGTATCTCTGACATATGATGGAAATTGAGTTAAATCTCTTAATCTTATCAATACATTGACTGGCTCTTGCAGTCACACTTTCATTTCTGGAAACAATGGGGCGGCCTTGAGGTTGTTTACTGTTTTTTGGGAATCAAGTAGAAGGTAGCAGATTTGGGATGAGTTTTATTTAAAAATGTAAAATTTAACAAGAACTATAAAAATGTCTCTATAGGGGGCGCTTAACGATAGGATAACATAAAACATAAGGTGAAAAAGTATATACAGATAATGATACACAACAATAACCTTAGTCACAGGATAAACTGGACTCCCATATATTGTCAGTTCATCAGGGGTTAAAGTTCCTGTAGCAATTTCAGAGTCACAATGGCTGCACTCCTCTTCACACAAATGTAGTGGAATAAAACTGCATCTGGCAAATATGAGAGGTGCCTCATGTGTGTATCAGTCACCATATAGACAAATCAGATAGATAATCTCAAACACAGCATACTCACATTTCCATAGAGCACCCTTATGTGCTAGTAGACGCAGGCTGGCAGTATAAAGATGTGTCCACTCACCTCCTCCCGACAGCTGCACGTAGTCCAGGGACAGTGATGAACTAAACGACAGGCCCAGCACAAATGTGCACCTGGCAATTAGGGCTTGTAAGCACTGTTTGTAGTTTAAAAACTGATTTATTAAAACCATATAAAATACAAACAATACAGTGTTAAAAACTGGTGGGTATACAAAGTCTGTACCCCCAGATGTGCAACATGTGTCTCAGCAGTTACTCTGTTTCCTCTGTATTGAAATAACAGAGAACTGTACCAAGTGCTGCGGACATTTTTAGCTTTTTGCATAACCTACACTAGTGGGAGCTGGTTGCTGATTGGTGCCTGCACACATTTGTCTCTTGTGATTGGCTAACTAGATGTTTTCAGCTAACTGCCAGTAGTGTAATGCTATTCCTTCAGCAAAGGATAACAAGAGAATGAAGCAAATTTGATAAGCGGTAAATTGGAAAGTTGTTTAAAATTGTATGTTCTATTCAAATAATTAAAAGAAAATTTGGGGGTTTCATGTTATTTTAATGCGTAATTTGCCCCATGTAAAATGCAAATGTAATAGATTACTTGAAGAGGGAAAAAAGTACTACCAAAAAAAGACAAAAACCCGAGCGGTTTTAAATGATAAATCATGAGAACTTCCTTTATTCGTGTGGAGAAATTCATCTTAATCCGCCCAGCTCGCCTTCCAAACAGCGCAAATTATCTTTCTCTGTTGTAGCACCGGCCCGGTGTCAGTTATACTCCTGTGTGAGGTCAAATGAAAAAAACTGCTGGTGAGCAAATAAGAAGAGCCATACACTTGTAAGGTACAGATACCTGGAGTATAATGGGGGTGTTCCATGAGTCTAGCTTTGACTATGTGCTTAACCCCTGTGAAAGGACTTTGTTTAATTACTTATGAAATGGGCATTATATTTTTACTCTAGAATGTCCTTTTAGGATACACTTATGTTTTTAGGGTTTTTGGTTATATGAAGGTATATCATTTTTGTTTTGGTTACTAGAAATTTAGCGTTTCCTCCATGGCCTTCCAAGTGTCATTGAATTTCACTGTGGCCTCTCTATTTTAAAAGGTGTGGTGTGTGTGTGTTTGTTTTTGGTTTTAGGGAAAAAATGCAAAGTAAATATGAAGCACAGAACAAAAACTGAAATAATACAGCGGTAACATATGTTATATGCCTCACAGATTACAAATAAATCGTCTGTAACACAGATAAGCTCACTCTTGGACTTCACAAGCCATAATATATGTAACAAACTATCAGAAGGAATATGTATATGAAAAGACCACTGTTGAAATGTATCCTTATAACAGGTCAAATAATTTTACATACAACTTGTGTCACAACTAGACACCTAATTCTATTCAAATTCATCTTTGAAGCGGAGTAGCAAAGATAACCTTGACCAGATGTTCATGGTCTGTTTTACATGAGAAGAAATTGCTGTTAAAATCACATATAGATACAGATTTATTAATAGAAAATGTTTGGACACAAATATTAGATGTTGTTTTTGTGGTTTCCCATCCCCCATGTAGATGAATTTTTTTGCTTGCATTCATTTGCACTAAGTAATATCCAGTGATTTCTTCTCCACATGTCCTGTTAAATATTAATACTTCCTGCTGATGTGGGAGCTCGTCACAACAACATACAATCCATGTCCTCAGGATGAGAAATCCCACAGGGACCACATGACACATTATCTGGCTCCTGCATTGAATAGTTAATTACTGTTGGATAGGTGCCATAAAGGGCTTCTTTCACTCTGTTAACCCCTTAAGCCAAATGGACATAGCTACTACGTCATGCCGTACATTGCCTCAAGTTATCCTATTGGCGTAGCTACGTCCTCCACTTCTCTTCAAATTGTAACAACAATGTAAGTTATCAATGTTAAAACACAACTGCAGAGCAGCAGACAACTCCTAAGTGTAGCAAAAGGCTGACATTGCCTGGTTACACTGGAATGTATTATAGTAAATTTATAGTAAAGTTGGCACTAGTATTTTTCCTATTTATCTTGCAGTACCCCAATTTTTTTGTCCATCTTTATACCACATATGACCCATATAATATATTGAGGATACTCCGCTTCCAAATCCTCATATTTCGCCAAATCGAAGAATAAGAACCAGTCACCTTTATCTGTCTTTGGCCACCGTTTACCTTATGACAACATTCACTCTATTTAACAGTCTTTTAGGTCTAAGTAGTGGGTTGGTAGCTGTGTCACCACTACCATGATGTAAGTCTCTGTAGGTTTATGGTTGTGTGATCACTACAATGTCTCAAGTCACTTTAAAACATGTTGTGTGTCTTT
Source organism: Bombina bombina (assembly GCF_027579735.1). Classification (NCBI taxonomy): domain Eukaryota; kingdom Metazoa; phylum Chordata; class Amphibia; order Anura; family Bombinatoridae; genus Bombina; species Bombina bombina. The sequence goes on along the minus strand of NC_069504.1, from coordinate 469,633,195 downwards.
TTTATAGGTTGCACTGGTGATGTATTCTTGATTACAAAGTGTCCCAGATACATTGATGAATGACATATCTATGGAGTGGCCAGAGACTATTAATTGACCTGTGTTTACCATGGGGCTGGTGGTCTCTGAATTTTTTTTTTTAGGGTTATTGGTGACCACTGAGGTTGGTGATTTATCAGAGACCAGTGAAATGACCTGTGTTTGTTTGATCACTGAGGGATCTTGTTCATGGTGTGACCTTTTGGCTATAGAGGGACTGTAGGTCACTTGGTGACCACTGACTCCTGAGTGACCTTTGACCACTAAATGACCAGTGACTGGGTGACCAGGGACCCCTGAGTGACCAGTGATCACCCTGGAGTCAAAGTTTGTGGAAAAATGTGAATATATATATATATATATATTTATTTCATGGTCATATTTTGGCCAAATGGTGGCATGAAATATAACAAAATGGGCCTAGATCAATTCCTTGGGTTGTGTACTTTTAAAAATATAGCTTTGGTGGTCAATTTTGAGAATTCAGGCAGTTAAACCATACCAAATGGGTCCTGTACCCATTGTCATATGTCTAAAAATCTTCTTTGAGGTTCGTGCTGAGTAGCTGCAATTAGCGTCCTAATTACTAAAGCCAATGACATACCCATGCAAGTCTAGTAATTCTGTACATGGGAACCAAGAGAAGCTTTTACAACTGTTTGTGACTACACAAGTTGTGTGTAAATAATTGCTGTAAGAGCCAGTTTGTGAAAACGTTAAAGGTAGGGTTGCACCGATACCATTTTTTTTTTATGACCGAGTACAGGTATACCTCACTTTACAGCGATTCGCTAATACAGCGCTCTGTGGAGCTGAAGTTCAGCCTCCAAGGATTTTGAAACAGTGCCTTAATCATTGTGAGATTTCAAGAAAAGTGACTGGCACCATTTTGTTATGCTTAGTTCACTCTGTTTACAGCATTACAGTGCAATCTGTGTCTCAGTGCTATAATCTGGCAAATTTTACTACAGTAATTGTCACTATTTTACAGGTACAGTATTTATTGAATACTTATTGAATACTGTGCTGTGCTAGTGTTAAACTAAACTTAGCACTACTGCACCCCTAATATATGTTAGTTCAAACATTTTTTAAAGTTTTTAAACACTGGCAAGTGAATAAAAAGCTAAAACTGCCTTGTTTCACTTTAAGGCGGTTTTCACTTTACAGCGGGGCTCCGGTCCCTAACCCGCTGTATGAGCGGGGTATACCTGTACAAGTACCGATACTTGTTTTCAAATACTCGCCGATACCAATTACCGATACTTTTTTTTTTTTATGTGACAGTTTACCAAGCACAATAAAGACTAATTATTTAAGATTCCTTCTTTATAATTATAAAGGACTGTAACTCAAAAGGCATTATGAAATAATAAAACAGTTTTATTTGTCACAAAGTTCACAGAACATGTTTATAAATAAAAAATATTACAATAAAATGTTAAATTTAAAGGGGTGATGCAATTGGGTTGTAGGGCTGTTATATAACATCAATCTGACATTTGTATTTAATACAAAGTAATATAATAATTTAATTCTGAAAAAATATTGGGGAAGGAGTGTCCCAGTAAACCCCTATGAGAAAAATGTGACGTGCATTCTACTGACTCAATGGAAATAGGGCTTGTCTTCATATTTTTCCAGGGCTGCTTTTTATTCCCAGTCCAGCCCTGGCTATAGATGTTCCTCAGAGTACAGTATGTTTTGAACATAATTGTGCAAGATGAGAACTAGCAGTAAAAAAGGCAATCTAGCAATTAGAATAATTTTTCAAAAGTTAGTGGCAAGTTAAAAGCATCTCTGCATGTTCAGCTATAAGTCTGTTTTTGCTATAAGTAAGGAGGTTCGACTCTAAGTTGAACAGTCTTTCACTTTCCACACTACTGCATGGGGTAGAAAGATATTTTTGGGCCATTTTAGCCAGAGATGGAAATCTGTTTATTAACTGCCCAGTACTTCAGGGGTTTGTCTGAACGAGGTACAGTGATCTCTCCTACAATAATACAAATAACAGCAATTTTTATTGGCAGAACAGTAGTAAACAATTTTTAGTTTAGTCTCCACTCCAGTTTAAAATGAAATGGGAACATGCAGTTTGAAAAAAAACGCCACAAGATAGCATATGGGTAGGAAGTGGAGGTATCGGTTTATTTGCACGAGTACAAGTACTCATGCAAATACTTGGTATTGGTACCGATACTAGTATCGGTGCAACCATAGTTAAAGGGACAAACACTAAATAAATGCTAGATAGAATGAAACCTTCACAGAAAAGATTAGTCTGAGAATAACATGTAGATGTAGTTTTTAAAGTTGCATACGCTGTTTAAACACTGAAAAATAAGTGTAAAGATTTAGTGTATATAAATCAATGGGAGCTGCCATATTGTAACTTGGGTTACCTTCTCTGCTGTGGCCAAGTAGGGACAGTTATAAATAGGTCAGTTGAGTGTTCAGCCAATGGCTGTGTGGAATATAACAGAAACTGAAAAGCTCACAATTTCAGAATGGAATTAAAAGAAAGGGGACAAAATAAATAATGAAAATACATTGCAGTTTTTTTTAATATATACAATTTATCATTTTATATTACCATCTCAAAGTGTTTAATGCCCCATTTTAATGATTTTTGTTTATATGATCGCATTTGGCACACATCTGACTGCCAACTGGTCACATAGAATAGGCCAAATATAGTTAGTTTTGGGGGCTAATTGTGAGAATTCCAGCCGTTATGCTGTTCCAAATGAGCCCTGCACCCTTTGCCATAACAGGTTTAAAAATGATCTTTCTGAAGTGTGGTGCACAGAAGCAAGTAGCAGCCCTCTGAACTGCAGTTTTAGAACATGGTATACATAGTTGGAGATAAAAACCTTGAAATTATCAAAAATAATGCTATATATGTGTGTGTGGTCTTAACTGAATCAGATGATGCCAATAAACACATTTTGAGATTTTTCTACAGTTGGGAAGCTACAGGGTTTTGGGAAACTTGATAATTAAAGGGGCAGTATACACCAATTTTCCTATAACTGCATGTAATAGATACTACTATAAAGAAGAATATGCACAGATGCTGATCCAAAAATCCAGTATAAAACCTTTTTAAAAACTTACTTAGAAGCTCCCAGCTTAGAACAGTTGATGAGATTAGGCTGAGACACCCAGTGAAATGGGCTGGTAAAACAAGAGCCAGACCCCCCCCCCCCCCATTACCTGCATATGAAAAGACTGATAACATAAACAGGAGCCTGCAGGAGTCTGTAAACGAGTGTATACATCTGACAATTTGGTGCTTTGTTAGGAGTCTGAAATAAACAAAAGTATACTTCTAAAAAAACTAAAAACTACCAGATGGGCTATATAAATGGATCTACAAAATATTTATGCAAAGAAAAATCTAGTGTACAATGTTCCTTTTTAAATTTTATAAAAGTGTTTTTGGTAACTATTGTTTTGGTAAATTTATAATTTGTTTTTAATTCTGTGAATAGCTAGTTGAAAACTGTAATCCACTGAAAGCTCTTTTGATGCCAAAAAATGATAAGTTTCATAGGTAAATCAAAAAAGCAAAGGCGCTTTTTCTGTTTAAATGGAGTGATGATAAAAATTCTCCGATCTTTTGAGAGCGTTTTCCCTCTAATATTCCCGGTCCTCAAAGGGACATTAAACACTAAATAAATGCCAGATAGAATGATGCATTCAAAGAAAAAAAAAATAGTATGAGATTAACATGTCGATTAAGTTTCATTAGTTATTTATATATTGACAAAATAAGTGTAAACTTTGTGTCCATAAAGCAGTGGGCGCTGTCATGTTGTAACTTAGGTTTCTTTCTGTGCTGTGGCCAATTAGGGACAGTTATAAATAGGTTACTAGAGTGTACCTCCTATGGCTGTGTAGAATGTGTTCTGCACTTCCATTTCTAACAGGAACGGAAAAGCTCACAATTTCAAAATGGATTACAGGAAGTGGGGGACAAAATAGATGGTAATATAATATGACAAATATATAAACTCTGCCATATACTTTCATTATTTGAGTATTTAATGTCCCTTTAAGGGGTTGAAACACCATATTATTTGGTATAGACTGAAATGTTATTGATAATTAGCCATTTTTGTAAAAAAAATTTTGGTTTTAAAATGTTTATTGAAAGCAAAACAATTACATAAAGTTAACATGCAAAACAAAATAAATTACATCTTCAAATCGTTTTACATCTGAATTATTAATGGGTATATACGATGGGAGGGATTGTGGAAACGGGAATAATCAGGTACTGTTACATTAGATAGAAGGATGAGCATATTATACAAGTCAACAAAAATTCCTTATTACTCCAATGACTTTTTGCAGAAGGTTCATCAATTCTGTGCATTCTGGGGGTTGTGTGCTTTTGTTTGTAAGTAAGATTCCCACATAGAGAGCATTTGAGCGTATATGTCTGTTTTTATTTTTCATGTAGTAGTATTCCTCTGAGAGTGTGCGATGACATTCTGATTGCCATTGTATTAGGGAGGGGATTTTATCTGACTTCCAATTCCTAGCTAGCATAATTTTAAAGCTGTTGCTTAAAATGTGAAATAATTTTTTAGATGGGGTGGGGAGTTTGTTCGGAATCTTATTAAAGAGCCACATACATGGGTCAAGGGGGATGGGAACACCTAAAATTTTGCTAGTTTCCTGCGATATCTCGTTCCATATTGGAGATATTTTACTACATTGCCACCAGATATGGGACATATGACTTTCAGTTGAACCACATCTCCAGCACTGTGCCGATTTTAGTTTATAATTTTTTTTTTTTACATCTCTCTGGAGTTAAATAGCATCTCTGTAGTATCTTTAGATTAAAGGGACACTGTACCCAAAATTTTTCTTTCATGATTCAGATTGAGCATGAAATTTTAAGCAACTTTCTCATTTACCCCTATTATCAAATTTTCTTCATTCTCTTGGTATCTTTATTTAAAATGCAAGAATGTAAGTTTAGATGCCGGCCCATTTTTGGTGAACAACTTGTGTGGTCCTTGCTGATTGGTGGATAAATTCATCCACCAATAAAAAATTGCTGTCCAGAGTACTGAACCCAAAAAAAAGCATACATACCTTCTTTTTCAAATAAAGATAGCAAGAGAACAAAGAAAAATTGATAATAGGAGTAAATTAGAAAGTTGCTTAAAATTGCATGCTCTTTCTGAATTACAAAACAAAATTTTTGGGTTCAGTGTCCCTTTAAGTTCAATGAATTTGCAGGAGACTGAGGTTTTTTTAATATTGGTAAAAGATAATTAGCCATTTTTTTTTAATCTTTTATTTATCAGAAATTTTTCCATACTTAAAATGAAAGAAAAGAAAAAAAAGGGAAAAAAAAGACAAAAACATAAATAAAACAAGCCGCAATAGAGGTGGCCAGCGCATTATTTTTGCAATGCCATATAAGTAGTTATGTCACAAAATAAAGCTATATAACAACTGTTTACAGTTCTAACATAAGCATTTGGAAAATAAACACATTTTCGAAATGTTTGCGTTTTTTAAAATGGCTGCCACACCATATGACCTATACTTTCAACATGAACAAATTTAACTCTAGGTGACAATATATGGTTTTACAGCAAATTTCACAGTTTTAACATAAGCGGTTGGAAAGAAAACACAGTTTCAACATTTTTGCGTAAACCAATATGGCTGCCACAGCTTGTGACTAATTCCTTCAACATGAACAACTGTGACTCTAGGTTACAATATAAGACTGTACAGCAAATTTCACAGTTCTTACATAAGCGGTTGCAGAGAAAATAGACTTTCGAAATTTTCGCGTAAACCAAGATGGCTGCCCGATCGTAAGATATACAGCCTCTATATTATGCACAATAGTGCTCACTATAGATGTCAATAAACATGGCAAAAATAAAGCATTTTTGTAAAACGGTTTTTGTTTTATTATGAATTTAAATATATCGTTAAGCAATTTTGAACAATTCAAAATGGCTGTCAAACCACATGACGTATCAACTTCTCTTGAACAAATCTGAATGTTAGTCATAAGATAACTCTATAAACAAAATTTCAAGTCTGTCCCATAAGCGGTTTCGGAGAAGAAGATTTTTATAGTTTTTAAAAATGGCGCATACGAAACAAACTAGCCGCCAAGCTATGCAATGTATGGCTTTCAAATTGCACATACTAATGCTCACTATAGACCTCTACAATTTGCAGAAGTTTCATGAAAATTTGCAAATGTTTTATTTCACGAAGGCGACTGCGCAATGCGAATTTTAACTGCAATATTGTCTTTAAGGGTTATGACTATGTGTAATCATGTGTCTATTACACTGTAATATTGTTAAATATTGTAAAACTAATGTATAAAGTGCAAAATTACGCAATTAAATGGCGATAGAAAGGTTAATGTCTCACAGCAGTCATGTTGATTATGGAAAAATCGCAAGTTTAACAATGTTGGTAGAGGACCTTGCAACGAGCATACGTGCAAAATTGCGCTTTATTGCACTAAGCAGTTTAAGAGAAGAAGATGTTTAAATATTTTCGCAAAATGGAAGATGGTTGCTACATCATGTGACTAAATCACTTCTGTGGAGCAATGGAAAATCTAGGTCATAGCATCACTAAGCACAGCAAGTTTCAAAGTTGCAACATAAGCAGTTCCAGAGCTAAAGATTATTAAGCAGTTCTCAAAATTTGTCGCAAAAAACAAAATGGCTGCGTAACCTTATGACCTATGAGTTCAATATTGCATGAGATGTAGCATTGCAATAGGCTGTACCAGCATACCTGATTTCAAGAGTTTAGCATAAGTAATTTGTGTTTTGTGAGCAATTGACTCAAAAGAGGAAGTATTGAATTACAAATAATTACGATAAACATAAAACTGATATTGCTGCCGCATCATGTGACTGATTCTCTCCTACTGAGCAATTGTGAATCTAGGTAACAATATAAGACTATACAGCAAATTTCACAGTTCTTACATAAGCGGTTGCAGAGAAAATAGACTTTCGAAATTTTCGCGTAAACCAAGATGGCTGCCCGATCGTAAGATATACAGCCTCCATATTACGCACAATAGTGCTCACTATAGATGTCAATAAACATGGCAAAAATAAAGCATTTTTGTAAAACGGTTTTTGTTTTATTATGAATTTAAATATATCGTTAAGCAATTTTGAACAATTCAAAATGGCTGCCAAACCACATGACGTATCAACTTCTCTTGAACAAATCTGAATGTTAGTCATAAGATAACTCTATAAACAAAATTTCAAGTCTGTCCCATAAGCGGTTTCGGAGAAGAAGATTTTTATAGTTTTTAAAAATGGCGCATACGAAACAAAATGGCCGCCAAGCTATGCAATGTATGGCTTTCAAATTGCACATACTAATGCTCACTATAGACCTCTACAATTTGCAGACGTTTCATGAAAATTTGCAAATGTTTTATTTCACGAAGGCGATTGCGCAATGTGAATTTTAACTGCAATATTGTCTTTAAGGGTTATGACTATGTGTAATCATGTGTCTATTACACTGTAATATTGTTAAATATTGTAAAACTAATGTATAAAGTGCAAAATTACGCAATTAAATGGCGATAAAAAGGTTAATGTCTCACAGCAGCCATGTTGATAATGGAAAAATCGCAGTTTGAACAAACTTGGTAGAGGACCTTGCAAGGAGCATATGTGCAAAATTGCGCGTCATTGCACTAAGCGGTTTAGGAGAAGAAGATGTTTGAATATTTTCGCAAAATGCAAGATGGCTGCCACATCATGTGACCTAGGCACTTCTCTTGAGCAATAGCAATTTCAGGTCATAGTAGCACTAAGCAGAGCGAGTTTCAAAGTTGTAACATAAGCAGTTCCAGAGCTAAAGATTTTTAAGCGTTTGTCGAAATTTGTCGCAAAAAGCAATATGGCTGCCAGAGCATGTGACCTATGAGTTCAATTTTGCATGAGATGTAGCACAGCAATAGGCTGTACCAGCATACCTGATTTTAAGAGCTTTGCAAAAACAGTTAAGCAGCTATGGGCAATTGAATACAAAGCTTGGCGGAATAAAAAGAATAATAATAATAATAAATATAGCTGCAAGCAGCAATAGAGGTGGCCAAGCGCATTGCCTATGCAATGGCATACAAGCAGCTAAGTCACAATATATAGCTATAAAGCAAGTTTTTGCAGTTCTAAGATAAACAGTTGGAAAGAAAACACATTTTTGAAATTATTGCGTTATTAAAGATGGCTGCCACACTATATGACCAATTCTTTCAGCATGAACAGATGTAACTCTAGGTCACATTATATGGTTATACAGCAAATTTCAAAGCTTTAACATAAGCGGTTGCAAAGAAAACACATTTTCAACGTTTTTGCGCTATTCAAGATGGCGGCCATACCATGTGACCAATACATTCAACATGAAAAGATGTAACTGTATGTCACAATATAAGTTTATACATAAAGTTTCACAGTTATAACATAAGTGGTTACAGAGAAAATAAATTTTCGAAATTTTCGCAAAAAACAAAATGGCTGCCAGAATATATGACTCTCCATATTAGGCATAATAGTTGCCACCATAGATGTCAATAAGCATGGCAAAAATAAAGCATAAACGGTTTTTGTTTTATTATTAATTTAAAAATATCGTTAAGCATTTTTGAACAATTTAAAATGGCTGCCAAACCACATGACGTACCAACTTCTCTTGAACAAATCTGAATGTTAGTCATAAGATAACTCTATAAACAAAATTTCAAGTCTGTGCCATAAGCGGTTTCGGAGAAGAAGATTTTTTTAGTTTTTAAAAACAGCGCATTCGAAACAAAATGGCCGCCAAGCTATGCAATGTATGGCTTTCAAATTGCACATACTAATGCTCACTATAGACCTCTACAATTTGCAGAAGTTTCATGAAAATTTGCAAATATTTTATTTCATGAAGGCGACTGCGCAGTGCGAATTTTAACTGCAATATTGCCTTTAGGGGTCTTAGCTGTGTGTAATCATGTGTCTGTTGCACTGTAATATAGTTAAATAGTGAAAATATAATGCATAAAGTGCAAGTTTACGCAATTAAACAACGATAAAAAGGCGAATCACTCATAGCAGCCATGTTGGTTATGGAAAATATGCAGTTTTAACAATCTTGTTAGATGAACTCGCAAAGTGTACATGTGCAAAATTGCGCTTTATTGCACTTAGCGGTTGCAGAGAAGAAGATGTTTAAAGATTTTCGCACATTTCAAAATGGCAGCCAGATCATGTGACCAAATCACTTCTCTTGAACAAACTTTATTCTAGGTCAGTACAGCAGTACACACAGCAAGTTTCACAGCTGTAACATAAGCGGTTCCGGAGAAGAAGATTTTCAAGCGTTTGTCAAAATTTGTCGCAAAAAACAATATGGCTGCTAGATCACATGACCTATGAGATTTATATTGCATAAGATTGTGCACAGCGTAGATCTCTAGCACTGTGCCAAGTTTCATGAGTTTTTGAGTTATGCTGTGGTTATTATAAACATTTGAAAAAAACGGCGGAAAAATAATAATAATAGTACAAGCAATAACAAATAATAATATAGCTGCAAGCAGCGATAGAGGTGGCCATGCGCATCAACATTGCAATGGTATACATGCAGCTAATTCACAATATAAAGCTTTATAGAAGTTTTTACAGTTCTAACATTAGCAGTTGGAAAGAAAACACATTTTCGAAATTTTTGCGTTTTTCAAGATGGCTGCCCCCCCATATGACCAATACTTTCATTACGATTAGATGTAACTCTAGGTGACAATATATGGTTATAAAACAAATTTCACAGCTTTAACATAAGCGGTTGGAAAGAAAACACATTTTCGAATTTTTCGCGTAAACCAATATGGCTGCCACAGCTTGTGACCAATTCCTTCAACATGAAAAACTTTGACTCTAGGTTAGAATATAAGGTTATACAGCAAGTTTCACAGTTCTAACATAAGCAGTTGCAGAGAAAATAGATTTTCGATATTTTCGCATTAAACAAAATGGCTGCCAGATCATATGATATACAGCTTCCATATTATGCACAATAATTGTCACCATAGATGTCCATAAACATGGCAAAAATAAAGCATTTTTGTAAAACGCTTTTTGTTTTATTATTAATTTTAAAATATCGTTAAGCGTTTTTGAACAATTAAAAATGGCTGCCAAACCACATGACCTATCAACTTCTCTTGAACAAATCTGAATGTTAGTCATAAGATAACTCTGTAAACAAAATTTCAAGTCTGTACTATAAGCGGTTTCGGAGAAGAAGATTTTTATAGTTTTTAAAAACAGTGCATATGAAACAAAATGGCCGCCAAGCTATGCATTGTATGGCTTTCAAATTGTACATACTAATGCTCACTATAGACCTCTACAATTTGCAGAAGTTTTATGAAAATTTGCAAATGTTTTATTTCACGAAGGCAATTGCGCAGTGCGAATTTTGACTGCAATATTGCCTTTAGGGGTCATGACTATGTGTAATCATGTGTCTGCTGCACTGTAATATAGTTAAATAGTGTAAATATAATGCATAAAGTGCAAATGTTAGCAATTTAACAACGATTAAAAGGCGAATGGCTCATAGCAGCCATGTTGATTACGGAAAATTCACAGTTTTAACAATCTTGGTAGACGACCATGCAAAGAGCATATGTGCAAAATTGCGCTTCATTGCACTTAGCGGTTTCAGAGAAGAAGATGTTTAAAGATTTTCGCACATTTCAAAATGGCAGCTAGATCATGTGACTAAATCACTTCTCTTGAACAAACTTTATTCTAGGTCAGTACAGCAGTACACACAGCAAGTTTCACAACTGTAACATAAGCGGTTCCGGAGAAGAAGATTTTCAAGTGTTTGTCGAAATTTGATGCAAAAAGCAATATGGCTGCTAGATCACATGACCTCTGAGATTTATGTTGCATAGGATTATGCACAGCATAGATCTCTAGCACTGTGCCAAGTTTCATGAGTTTTTGAGTTATGCTGTGGTTATTATAAGCATTTGAAAAAAACGGCGGAAAAATAATTTTAATAATACAAGCAATAACAAATAATAATATAGCTGCAAGCAGCAATAGAGGTGGCCAAGCGCATTGCTTATGCAATAGCATACAAGCAGCTAATTCACAATATAAAAGCTATGAGGCAAGTTTTTACATTTCTAACAAAAGCAGTTGTAAAAAAAAAAAAAAAAAAAAAAATCGAAATTTTTGCGTTTTTCAAGATGGCTGCCCCACCATATGACTAATATTTTCAGCACTAACAGATGTAACTTAAGGTCTCAATATATGGTTATACAGCAAATTTCACTGCTTTAACATAAGCGGTTGCAAAGAAAACGCATTTTCAAAAGTTTCGTGAAAACCAATATGGCTGCCACAGCTTGTGACAAATTCCTTCAACATGAACAACTGTGTCTCTAAGTCACAATATAAGGTTATACATCAAGTTTTACAGTTCTAACATGAGCAGTTGCAGAGAAAATAGATTTTTGAAATTTTTGTGTAAAACAAAATGGCTGCCAGATCATATGATATACAGACTCCATATTATGCAAAATAGTTCTCATTATAGTAGTCAATAACCATGGCAAAAATAAAACATTTTTTGCAAAACGGTTTTTGTTTTATTATTAATTTAAAAATATCGTTAAGCGTTTCTCAACATTTCAAAATGGCTGCCAAACCACATGACTTATCAACTTCTCTTGAACAAATCTGAATGTTAGTCATAAGATAACTATATAAACAAAATTTCAAGTCTGTCCCATAAGCGGTTTCGGAAAAGAAGATTTTTGTAGTTTTTAAAAACAGCGCATACGAAACAAAATGGCCGCCAAGTGATGCAATGTATGGCTTTCAAATTGCACATACTAATGCTCACTATAGACCTCTACAATTTGCAGAAGTTTCATGAAAATTTGCAAATGTTTTATTTCACGAAGGCGATTGCGCAGTGCGAATTTTGACTGCAAATTTGCCTTTTGGGGTCATGACAATGTGTAATCATGTGTCTGCTGCACTGTAATATAGTTAAATAGTGTAAACATAATGCATAAAATGCTAATGTACGCCATAAAACAGCGATAAAAAGGCGAATGGCTCATAGCAGCCATGTTAATTATGCAAAATTCGCAGTTTGAACAAACTTGGTAGAGGACATTGCAAGGAGCACATGTGCAAAATTGTGCTTCATTGCACTTAGCGGTTGCAGAGAAGAAGATGTTTAAATATTTTCGCACATTTCAAAATGGCAGCTAGATCATGTGACTAAATCACTTCTCTTGAATAAACTTTATTCTAGGTCAGTACAGCAGTACACCCAGCAAGTTTCACAGCTGTAACATAAGCGGTTCTGGAGAAGAAGATTTTCAAGCGGTTGTCGAAATATGTCGCAAAAAGCAATATGGCTGCTAGATCACATGACCTATAAGATTTATGTTGCACAGGATTATGCACAGCATAGATCTCTAGCATTGTGCCAAGTTTCATGAGTTTTTGAGTTATGCTGTTGTTATTATAAGCATTTTAAAAAAACGGCGGAAAAATAATTTTAATAATACAAGCAATAACAAATAATAATATAGCTGCAAGCAGCAATAGAGGTGGCCAAGCGCATCGCCTTTGCAATGGCATACAAGCTGCTAAGTCACAATATATAGCTATAGAGCAAATTTTACTGCTTTAACATAAGCGGTTGCAAAGAAAACACATTTTTGAAATTTTTGCGTAAACTAGTATGGCTGCCATAGCTTGTGACCAATTCCTTCAACATGAACAACTGTGACTCTAGGTCACAATATAAGGTTATACAGCAAGTTTCACAGTTCTAACATAAGCGTTTGCAGAGAAAATAGATTTTTGAAATTTTCGCATAAAACAAAATGTCTGCCAGATCACATGATATATAGCCTCCATATTAGGCACAATAGTTCTCACCATATATGTCAATAAACATGGCAAAAATAAAGCATTTTTGTAAAGCTGTTTTTGTTTTATCATTAATTTAAAAATATCATTAAGCGTTTTTTAACAATTCAAAATGGCTGCCAAACCACATGACCTATCAACTTCTCTTGAAGATATCTGAAGGTTAGTCATAAGATAACTCTATAAACAAAATTTCAAGTCTGTGCCATGAGCGGTTTCGGAGAAGAAGATGTTTGTATTTGTTAAAAACAGCGCATACGAAACAAAATGGCCGCCATGCTGTGCATTGTATGGCTTTCAAATTGCACATACTAATGCTCACTATAGACCTCTACAATTTGCAGCAGTTTCATAAAAATTTGCAAATGTTTTATTTCACGAAGGCGACTGCGCAGTGCGAAATTTTACTACAATAATGCCTTTAGGGGTCATGTCTATGTGTACTCAAGTGTCTGCTACACTGTAATATTGTTAAATAGTGTAAACATAATGCATAAAGTGCAAATTTACACAATTAAACAGCAATGAAAAGGCGAATGGATCATAGCAGCCACATTGATTATGGAAAATTGGCAGTTTGAACAATCTTGGTAGAGGAACTTGCAAGGAGCACATGTGCAAAATTGTGCTTCATTGCACTTAGCGGTTGCAGAGAAGAAGATGTTTAAAGATTTTCGCAGTTTTCAAAATGGCAGCTAGATCATGTGACTAAATCGCTTCTCTTGAACAAACTTTATTCTAGGTCAGTACAGCAGTACACACAGCAAGTTTCACAACTGTAACATAAGCGGTTCCGGAGAAGAAGATTTTCAAGCGTTTGTTAAAATTTGTCGCAAAAAACAATATGGCTGCCTAATCACATGACCTATGAGATTTATTTTGCATAGGATTATGCACAGCATAGATCTCTAGCATTGTGCCAAGTTTCATGAGTTTTTGAGTTATGCTGTGGTTATTATAAGCATTTGAAAAAAACGGCGGAAAAATAATTTTAATGATACAAGCAATAACAAATAATAATATAGCTGCAAGCAGCGATAGAGGTGGCCATGAGCATCGACTTTGCAATGGCATACAAGCAGCTAAGTCTCAATATAAAGCTTTATAGACATTTTTAAAATTCTAACATTAGCAGTTGGAAAAAAAACACATTTTCGAAAATTTTGCGCTTTTCAAGATGGCTGCCCTGCCATATGACCAATACATTCATCATGATCAGATGTAACTCTAGGTCACAAGATATTGTTTTACAAATTTCACAGCTTTAACATAAGCGGTTGCAAAGAAAACACATTTTCGAAATTTTTGCGTAAACCAATATGGCTGCCACAGCTTGTGACCAATTCCTTTAACATGAACAACTGTGATTCTAGGTCACAATATAAGGTTGCTTATCTAGTTTCACAGTTCTAACATAAGCGGTTGCAGAGAAAATAGATTTTTTAAATTTTTGCGCAAAACAAAATGGCTGCCTAATCATATGATATAAAGCCTCCATATTATGCACAGTATTTCTTACCATAGATGTCAATAGACATGGCAAAAATAAAACATTTTTGTAAAACGGTTTTTGTTTTATTATTAATTTAAAAATATCGTTAAGCATTTTTTAACAATTCAAAATGGCTGCCAAACCACATGACCTATCAACTTCTCTTGAACAAATCTGAATGTTAGTCATAAGATAACTCTATAAACAAAATTTCAAGTCTATGCTATAAGCGGTTTCGGAGAAGAAGATTTTTGTAGTTTTTAAAAACAGAGCATACGAAACAAAATGGCTGCCAAGCTATGCATTGTATGGCTTTCAAATTGCACATACTAATGCTCACTATAGACCTCTACAATTTGCAGAAGTTTCATGAAAATTTGCAAATGTTTTATTTCACTAAGGCGACTGCGCAGTGCAAATTTTTACTGCAATATTGCCTTTAGGAGTCATGACTATGTGTACTCATGTGTCTGCTACACTGTAATATAGTTAAATAGTGTAAACATAATGCATACAGTGCAAATTTACGCAATTAAACAGCGATAAAAAGGCGAATGGCTCATAACAGCCATGTTCATTATGGAAAATTCCCAGTTTGAACAAACTTGGTAGAGGATGTTGCAAGGAGCACATGTGCAAAATTGCGCTTCATTGCACTTAGCGGTTGCAGAGAAGAAGATGTTTAAAGATTTTCGCACATTTCCAAATGGCAGCTAGATCATGTGACTAAATCACTTCTCTTGAACAAACTTTATTCTAGGTCAGTACAGCAGTACACACAGCAAGTTTCACAGCTGTAACATAAGCGGTTCTGGAGAAGAAGATTTTCAAGCGGTTGTCGAAATATGTCGCAAAAAGCAATATGGCTGCTAGATCACATGACCTATAAGATTTGTGTTGCACAGGATTATAAACAACATAGGTCTCTAGCATTGTGCCAAGTTTCATGAGTTTTTGAGTTATGCTGTTGTTATTATAAGCATTTAAAAAAAACGGCGGAAAAATAATTTTAATAATACAAGCAATAACAAATAATAATATAGCTGCAAGCAGCAATAGAGGTGGCCAAGCGCATTGCCTATGCAATGGCATACAAGCAGCTAAGTCACAATATATAGCTATAAAGCAAGTTTTTGCAGTTCTAAGATAAACAGTTGGAAAGAAAACACATTTTTGAAATTATTGCGTTTTTAAAGATGGCTGCCACACCATATGACCAATACTTTCAGCATGAACAGATGTAACTCTAGGTCACATTATATGGTTATACAGCACATTTCAAAGCTTTAACATAAGCGGTTGCAAAGAAAACACATTTTCGAAGTTTTTGCGTTATTCAAGATGGCGGCCATACCATGTGACCAATACTTTCAACATGAACAGATGTAACTGTATGTCACAATATAAGGTTATACATACATTTTCACAGTTCTAACATAAGTGGTTGCAGAGAAAATAGATTTTCGAAATTTTCGCAAAAAACAAAATGGCTGCCAGAATATATGATATACAGTCTCCATATTATGCACAATAGTTGTCACCATAGATTTCAATAAGCATGGCAAAAATAAAGCATTTTGGTAAAACGGTTTTTGTTTTATTATTAATTGAAAAATATCGTTAAGCGTTTTTGAATATTTCAAAATGGCTACCAAACCACATGACGTATCAATTTCTCTTGAACAAATCTGAATGTTAGTCATAAGATAACTCTATAAACAAAATTTCAAGTCTGTGCCATAAGCGGTTTCGGAGAAGAAGATTTTTGTAGTTTTGAAAAACAGCGCATTCGAAACAAAATGGCCACCAAGTTATGCAATGTATGGCTTTCAAATTGTACATACTAATGCTCACTATAGACCTCTACAATTTGCAGAAGTTTCATGAAAATTTGCAAATGTTTTATTTCACGAAGGCGACTGCGCAGTGCGAATTTTACCTGCAATATTGCCTTTAGGGGTCATAACTGTGCGTAATCATGTGTCTGCTGCACTGTAATATAGTTAAATAGTGTAAATATAATGCATAACGTGCAAATTTACGCAAATTAAACAACGATAAAAAGGCGAATCGCTCATAGCAGCCATGTTGATTATTGAAAATTCACAGTTCTAACAATCTTGGTAGATGACCTCGCAAAGAGTACATGTGCAAAATTGCGCTTTATTGCACTTAGCGGTTTCAGAGAAGAAGATGTTTAAAGATTTTCGCTCATTTCAAAATGGCAGCTAGATCATGTGACCAAATCACTTCTCTTGAACAAACTTTATTCTAGGTCAGTACAGCAGTACACACAGCAAGTTTCACAACTGTAACATAAGCGGTTCCAGAGAAGAAGATTTTCAAGCGTTTATCAAAATATGTCGCAAAAAACAATATGGCTGCTAGATCACATGACTTATGAGATTTATATTGCATAGGATTATGCACAGCATAGATCTCTAGCACTGTGCCAAGTTTCATGAGTTTTTGAGTTATGCTGTTGTTATAATAAGCATTTGAAAAAAACGGCGGAAAAATAATAATAATAATAATAATAATAATAATAATCTGAGCAAAAACAATAGGTGTCCAGCACTATAGTGCTTGGCCACCTAAATATAGCTGCAAGCAGCGATAGAGGTGGCCATGCGCATGCATATTGCAATGACATACAAGCAGCTAACTGAAAATATAAAGTTTTATTGAAGTTTTTACAATTCTAACATTAGCAGTTGGAAAGAAAACACATTTTCAAAAATTTTGCGTTTTTCAAGATGGCTGCTCCACCATATGACCAATACTTTCATCACGATCAGATGTAACTCTAGGTGACAATATATGGTTATAGAGCAAATTTCACAGCTTTAACATAAGCGGTTGGAAAGAAAACACATTTTTTAAATTTTCGCGTAAACCAATATAACAGCCAAAGTTTGTGACCAATTCCATCAACATGAACATATATGACTCTAGTTCACAATATAAGGTTATACAGCAAGTTTCACAGTTCTAACATAAGCAGTTGCAGAGAAAATAGATTTTCGATTTATTCGCATAAAACAAAATGGCTGCCAGATCATATGATATACAGCCTCCATATTATGCACAATAATTCTCACCATAGATGTCAACAAACATGGCGAAAATAAAGCATTTTTGTAAAACGGTTTTTGTTTTATTATTAATTTAAAAATATCGTTAAGCGTTTTTGAACAATTGAAAATGGCTGCCAAATCACATGACCTATCAACTTTTCTTGAACAAATCTGAATGTTAGTCATAAGATAACTCTGTAAACAAAATTTCAAGTCTGTGCCATAAGCGGTTTCGGAGAAGAAGATTTTTGTAGTTTTTAAAAAACGCGCATACGAAACAAAATGGCTGCCAAGCTATGCATTGTATGGCTTTCAAATTGCACATACTAATGTTCACTATAGACCTCTACAATTTGCAGAAGTTTTATGAAAATTTGCAAATGTTTTATTTCACGAAGGCGACTGCGCAGTGCAAATATTTACGCCAATATTGCCTTTAGGGGTCATGTCTATGTGTACTCATGTGTCTGCTACACTGTAATATAGTTAAATAGTGTAAACAGAATGCATAAAATGCAAATGTACGCAATTAAACAGCGATAAAAAGGCGAATGGCTCATAGCAGCCATGTTGATTATGGAAAATTCACAGTTAAAACAAACTTAGTAGAGGATCTTGCAAGGAGCACATGTGCAAAATTGCGCTTCATTGCACTTAGCGGTTGCAGAGAAGAAGATGTTTAAAGATTTTTGCACATTTCAAAATGGCAGCTAGGTCATGTGACTAAATCACTTCTCTTGAACAAACTTTATTCTAGGTCAGTACAGCAGTGCACACAGCAAGTTTCACAGCTGTAACATAAGCGGTTCTGGAGAAGAAGATTTTCAAGCGGTTGTCGAAATTTGTCGCAAAAAGCAATATGGCAGCTAGATCACATGACCTATGAGATATATGTTGCAAAGGATTATGCTCAGCATAGATCTTTAGCATTGTGCCAAGTTTTATGAGTTTTTGAGTTATGATGTAGTTATTATAGGCATTTGAAAAAAACGGCGGAAAAATAATTTTAATAATACAAGCAATAACAAATAATAATATAGTTGCAAGCAGCAATAGAGGTGGCCAAGCGCATCGCCTTTGCAATGGCATACAAGCTGCTAAGTTACAATATATAGCTATATAGCAAATTTCACAGCTTTAACATAAGCGGTTGCAAAGAAAACACATTTTTGAAATTATTGCGTTTTTAAAGATGGCTGCCACACTATATGGTCAATACTTTAAGCATGAACAGATGTAACTCTAGGTCACATTATATGGTTATGCAGCAAATTTCAAAGCTTTAACATAAGCGGTTGCAAAGAAAACACATTTTCGAAGTTTTTGCGTTATACAAAATGGCGGCCATACCATGTGACCAATACTTTCAACATGAACAGATGTAATTGTATGTCACAATATAAGGTTATACATAAAGTTTCACAGTTCTAACATAAGTGGTTGCAGAGAAAATAGATTTTCAAAATTTTCGCAAAAAACAAAATGGCTGCCAGAATATATGATATACAGTCTCCATATTATGCACAATAGTTGTCACCATAGATGCCAATAAGCATGGCAAAAATAAAGCATTTTGGTAAAACGGTTATTGTTTTATTATTAATTTAAAAATATCGTTAGGCATTTTTGAACAATTCAAAATGGCTGCCAAACCACATGACCTATCAACTTCTCTTGAACAAATCTGAATGTTAGTCATAAGATAACTCTATAAACAAAATTTCAAGTCTGTGCCATAAGCAATTTCGGAGAAGAAGATTTTTGTCGTTTTTAAAAACAGCGCATTCGAAACAAAATGGCCGCCAAGCTATGCAATGTATGGCTTTCAAATTGCACATACTAATTCTCACTATAGACCTCTACAATTTGCAGACGTTTCATGAAAATTTGCAAATGTTTTATTTCACGAAGGCGACTGCGCAGTGCGAATTTTACCTGCAATATTGCCTTTAGGTGGCATGACTATGTGTAATCATGTGTCTGCTGCACTGTAATATAGTTAAATAGTGTAAATATAATGCATAAAGTGCAAATTTACGCAATTAAACAGCGATAAAAAGGCGAATCGATCATAGCAGCCATGTTGATTATGGAAAATTTGCAGTTTTAACAATCTTGGTAGATGACCTCGCAAAGAGTATATGTGCAAAATTGCGCTTCATTGCACTTAGCGGTTTCAGAGAAGAAGATGTTTAAAGATTTTCGCACATTTCAAAATGGCAGCTAAATCATGTGACCAAATCACTTCTCTTGAACAAACTTTATTGTAGGTCAGTACAGCAGTACACACAGCAAGTTTCACAACTGTAACATAAGCGGTTCCAGAGAAGAAGATTTTCAAGCGTTTGTCAAAATTTGTCGCAAAAAACAATATGGCTGCTAGATCACATGACCTATGAGATTTATATTGCATAGGATTATGTACAGCAAAGATCTCTAGCACTGTGCCAAGTTTTATGAGTTTTTGAGTTATGCTGTTGTTATTATAAGCATTTGAAAAAAACGGCGGAAAAATAATAATAATAATAATAATAATAAAAATAATAATAATAATAATCTGAGCAAAAACAATAGGTGTCCAGCACTATAGTGCTTGGCCACCTAAATATAGCTGCAAGCAGCAATAGAGGTGGCCAAGCACATTGCCTATGCAATGGCATACAAGCAGCTAAGTCACAAAAATAGCTATAAAACACGTTTTTCCAGTTCTAAGATAAACAGTTGGAAAGAAAACACATTTTTGAAATTATTGCGTTTTTAAAGATGGCTGCCACACTATATGACCAATACTTTCAGCATGAACAGATGTAAATCTAGGTCACATTATATGGTTATACAGCAAATTTCAAAGCTTTAACATAAGCGGTTGCAAAGAAAACACATTTTCGAAGTTTTTGCGCTATTCAAGATGGTGGCCATACCATGTGACCAATACTTTCAACATGAACAGATGTGACTGTATGTCACAATATAAGGTTGTACATAAAGTTTCACAGTTCTAACATAAGTGGTTGCAGAGAAAATAGATTTTCGATATTTTCGCAAAAAACAAAATGGCTGCCAGAATATATGATATACAGTCTCCATATTATGCACAATAGTTGTCACCATAGATGTCAATAAGCATGGCAAAAATAAAGCATTTTGGTAAAACGGTTTTTGTTTTATTATTAATTTAAAAATATCGTTAAGCATTTTTTGAACAATTCAAAATGGCTGCCAAACAACATGATGTATCAACTTCTCTTGAACAAATCTGAATGTTAGTCATAAGATAACTCTATAAACAAAATTTCAAGTCTGTGCCATAAGCCGTTTCGGAGAAGAAGATTTTTGTAGTTTTTAAAAACAGCGCATTCGAAACAAAATGGCCACCAAGCTATGCAATGTATGGCTTTCAAATTGCACATACTAATGCTCACTATAGACCTTTACCATTTACAGAAGTTTCATGAAAATTTGCAAATGTTTTATTTTACGAAGGCGACTGCGCAGTGCGAATTTTAACTGCAATATTGCCTTTAGGGGTCATAACTATGTGTAATCATGTGCCTGCTGCACTGTAATATAGTTAAATAGTGTAAACATAATGCATAAAGTGCAAATTTACGCAATTAAACAACGATAAAAAGACGAATTGCTCATAGCAGCCATGTTGATTATGGAAAATTTGCAGTTTTAACAATCTTGGTAGATGACCTCGCAAAGAGTACATGTGCAAAATTGCGCTTTTTTGTACTTAGCGGTTTCAGAGAAGAAGATGTTTAAAGATTTTCGCACATTTCAAAATGGCAGCTAGATCATGTGACCAAATCACTTCTCTTGAACAAACTTTATTCTAGGTCAGTACAGCAGTACACACAGCATGTTTCACAACTGTAACATAAGCGGTTCCGGAGAAGAAGATTTTCAAGCATTTGTGAAAATTTGTCGCAAAAAACAATATGGCTGCTAGATCACATGACCTATGAGATTTTTATTGCATAGGAATATGCACAGCATAGATCTCTAGCACTGTGCCAAGTTTCATGAGTTTTTCAGTTATGCTGTTGTTATTATAAGCATTTGAAAAAAACGGCGGAAAAATAATTTTAATAATACAAGCAATAACAAATAATAATATAGCTGCAAGCAGCAATAGAGGTGGCCATGCACATCGACTTTGCAATGGCATACAAGCAGCTAAGTCACAATTTATAGCTATACAGCAAATTTCAAAGATTTAAAAAAATAAGCGGTTGCAAAGAAATCACATTTTCAAAATTTTCGCGTAAATCAATATGGCTGCCACAGCTTGTAACTAATTCCATCAACATGAACAACTGTGTATCTAGGTCACAATATAAGGTTATACCGCAAGTTTCACAGTTCTAACATAAGTGGTTGCAGAGAAAATAGATTTTCGAAATTTTCGCGTAAAACAAAATGGCTGCCAGATCATATAATATAAAGCCTCCATATTATGCACAATAGTTCTCAATATAGATGTCAATAAACATGGCAAAAATAAAGCATTTTTGTAAAACGGTTGTTTTATTAATAATTTAAAAATATTGTTAAGCGTTTTTGAACAATTCAAAATGGCTGCCAAACCACATGACGTATCAACTTCTCTTGAACAAATCTGAATGTTAGTCATAAGATAACTCTATAAACAAAATTTCAAGTCTGTCCCATAAGCGGTTTCGGAGAAGAAGATTTTTATAGTTTGTAAAAATGGCGCATACGAAACAAAATGGCCGCCAAGTTATGCAATGTATGGCTTTCAAATTGCACATACTAATGCTCACTATAGACCTCTACAATTTGCAGAAGTTTCATGAAAATTTGCAAATGTTTTATTTCACGAAGGCGATTGCGCAATGCGAATTTTAACTGCAGTATTGTCTTTAAGGGTAATGGCTATGTGTAATCATGTGTCTATTACACTGTAATATTGTTAAACATTGTAAAACTAATGTATAAAGTGCAAAATTACGCAATTAAATGGCGATAAAAAGGTTAATGTCTCACAGCAGCCATGTTGATTATGGAAAAATTGCAATTTTAACAAACTTGGTAGAGGACCTTGCAAGGAGCATATGTGCAAAATTGCGCTTTATTGCACTAAGCGGTTTAAGAGAAGAAGATGTTTAAAGATTTTCGCAAAATGCAAGATTGCTGCTACATCATGTGACCAAGGCACTTCTGTT
The DNA here is from genome assembly GCF_027579735.1 of Bombina bombina. Lineage (NCBI taxonomy): Eukaryota > Metazoa > Chordata > Amphibia > Anura > Bombinatoridae > Bombina > Bombina bombina. The sequence goes on along the minus strand of NC_069504.1, from coordinate 469,610,403 downwards.
GAGCAATGGCAAATCTAGTTCATAGCAGCACTGAGCACAGCAAGTTTCAAAGTTGTAACATTAGCAGTTCCGGAGATAAAGATTAATAAGCGTTTATCGAAATTTGTCGCAAAAAGCAATATGGCTGCGTAACCTTATGACCTATGAGTTCAATATTGCATGAGATGTAGCAGAGCAATAGGCTGTACTAGCATACCTGATTTAAAGAGCTTTGCTTTAGCAGTTCAAAAGTTATGGGAAATAGAAAAAGTGGCGGAATAATAATAATAATAATAATAATAATAATAATCCTGACAATAACAATAGGTTGTCCTGCAACTTCGTTGCATGGCCACCTAATAATCCGAACAATAACAATAGGTTGTCCTGCAACTTTGTTGCTGGCCACCTAATAACAATAAACAAGGTATAAACCTAGAGAGTACAAAAACTGAGTTTTGTGGAGACACAGCTCCCAAGGTATCAATATTTTGAAGACACAGCTCCTAATCTAGATCTATAGCCGAAATAAAAGGTTTTATTGCAAAATCCAGATCATACATCTTGATTTACATTACCAGACTTGCTCTTAGTCTCATGAAAGAAAAGAAAAAAGGGGGGGCAAAGCCCCCCCCCCCAATCAGGCACAAACCTATATATTGGGTAGCACACGGGTAGGACTTAATTATTAATAACCAACCATTTCGAAATTTCTTTTTTTTTTTTTTTTTTTCCCCGAAGCTGTCTGAAGATGGTAAGATTCAAAAACAATCTGGCCTTGGATTTCCTTAAGAGCCAGAGAGAAGGAAGGGGCCTTACAAGATTTCCAGTTCTTAAATATCATATGAAATACAATCAAGATAATGGTATTAACAATATTGGCATATAGGGTTGGGCTCAAATGATGAGTATATATAAAAAAATAGATTCTAATGTAAATCTAATTGTAAGATTAAATAAATTAGACACCCAAAACCCAACTTTTTGCCAAAATTGAAGAATCTTAGGACAGTACCATATCATATGACACAGATCTGCTGACGGTAATCTGCAACATGGACATTCTGGGACCATAGTTGGGAACAGATAAATACCACATTTTTTAGATACTTTTTCTCAGCCAAAGTATAGCCTGACTACTTAGTTTACCCATTCTTAAAGGGACATTAAACACTAAATAAAAGCTAGATAGAATGATGCATTCAAAGAAAAGATTAGTCTGAGAATAACAAATAGATGTGTTTTTTTTAAAGTTTTATTAGCTGTTTAAATATTGACAAAATAAGTGTAAAGTGTTGGTGTCTATAAAACAATGGGAGCTGCCATATTGTTACCGTCTCTGCTGTGGCCAATTAGAGACAGTTATACACAGGACACTAGAGTCTGGAAGAAAAAGGACCACTTTGTCGGCGAAACATGTCAGGGGAGGGTGTTGAATGTTTTTCAACACTCAACAGTTTTTAACCCAGCAGTAAAATTAGACCATGTAATTACCTCACTTAGTTAATACTTTGAATAAGTAAAATCCTCCGCTACCTCCTAGTTTAGCTTAAGCCATCGCAATCTCACCAAATACATATACGAGACTATTTAATCTAACTTGGTAAAACTATAGAATTTGGAATGATAGAATATAAGTAATATTATTTGAGATATATTTCAACTTACTAACAGTTCTACCAAAGTGGTATTTCGCTGGTGACTTATAGCTACGCTTTAGCTCCATTATAATACGGATACAATTTACACAAAAAGTTGTTAAAAATCTATTGCTACATACAATCATTCGCACCAAGGGTATTATTTGAACGCCTACATTTAGTAGACTATAGATGAGGGCAAGCTTTTGCAACTGCCTTTGATAACTTACTATATCCTTATATCCTTTTGCAACTATATCTATCAGTAGCAAACTTCGATTGTAGCAATCTATGGGAGTAACTATAACCGCGTTTATTAAATCAGTACTGCAGCAAATTAATGCAGGTTATTTTGTAGAATATAATACGCTACAAAACAGTACTCTCTTGCTACAATTAACTGTTAATATACCCGAATTTACACTAGGAGCTATAATTGTGGGAGTATATTATATACTCTACTTTTAGTTAAAATTCACTAGGATACAAGTATATCCAACGTGTACACATAATCTGATTACCATATGCCAACACAGTCCGGCCAATACGGCACCTGTTTAATTTAAATCATATTATCTGTACAATCCTGGGGATCCAAGCACCTAGGGCAGTGTTTGAACACTAACATTTAGCAGACTATAGATAAGGGCTAGGTACCTTCAATTATGTACCTAACCCCCTGCAACTATATCTATTAGTAGCAAACACTGATTGTAACAACCCATGGGAGTAACTGTAACAGTATATATTTAATCAGTACTGCAGCAGATCAATGCAAATGACAGTGTATAATACAATACGCTGCTAAACAGTACTCTCTCTCAACTACTAATTGTTAATGTATTGGAATTAACACGAGGAGCTGCAATTGTAGGAGCTTATCATATACCTTATCATTAGATAAATTGATTAAGACACAAATATATCTAACGTGTACCAAAATTTTTTATTATCATATGTTGATACTATCCTGCCAATTCGGCAGCCAGGTGTGCAGACCAATACAAGTTCTTTATTCTGGCCAAATCATTTTATCTAGTTCCACATTACTCATAGATACTATATATTTCCTGTGTGACATCAAGAGCCACTGATAAAAGACGTGGCGGTTAATCTAGGTGTGGAACCTTATACCTTAAAGATTACATTACCCCTCTGTAACAAGTGTTTAACTTATATTATTTTTATTATCACTCCAGTTGCCTAGATAGATATCCAGCCACAGACAATATGAGCCTGTGACAAGAAACACATGACTATAATTATTGCCCTGTATACACAGAGCGTGAGACAATAAATATTTCAGATCTATCAATATTATTTATAAACAGACTTTGTCTCTACTACTTATAAGTACACTCATACCTACATTATAGACGGGTATTTTAGTATCCTATATTAGGAGCCGATATAGCTATATCTCCTGCACTATTCCCTGATATATCACTCTTTGCAGGACCTCATGAGATTTATATGGATGGTTCATTATACTTATGATATATATTTGTGGAATTAGTGCTAATATCATATGGTAACTTTTATCTCAATCTATATCTCCCCCTATTATTCTTGGTGGGGTAGCTGAGTGAATTTTCTACTGGTCCAAATTTTATTGTATTTTTTAATTGTTTTGTTGTGTTTGTTTTGCAGTTTTAATATAAACCAATAAAGGTTAAATTTTAAACTCGTCACCTCACTATATCCTTCGATTCTGACGTTTCCAAAAATTAATTAAGGGAGAGTGAAGTGCTATATAGATGCATACTTTTGCCCAACTTCTATGTTGACAATTTTTCTAAGGACACTAGAGTCACCCAATGGCTGTGTGCAATATAACAGTGTTCTGCATTTACATTTAAAGAACTGAAAAGCTCACAATTTTAGGGACAAAATAAATAATGGAAGTATTTGCAGACTGTTTTTTATATATGATTTATCATTTTATATTACCACCTCAAAGTGTTTAATGTCCCTTTAATCCAAGTTTGCAGTGAATTTTCATGAAGTACAATTTGGTAGTTTTGGAAACATGACATTTTCCAAATTTTAATAGCTAAGAAAATTAAATACAAAAATGAGGAAAAAAATGTTTTAATCTTCAGTGTGTGTTGTGGCTGCCAATCAAATGTAACCATTATATATGAGAGTGACCATATAAGCATTGGCGGGGAAGTTAATCATCATTTTTCCAAGACTGCTTTACCTCATACAGAATGTGCCCCTATTTATACGCTCCAAACACATAACTAATTTCTACAAACTATTAAGATTGTTCTTTTGGGGTAAAGGCAGTAAAGTATCACTATTCAAGTTGATGCAGCTAAAAGAGTTTGCTGGACTGACTCATAAAAAGAAATTGAGCAGAGACTGCTCAAACCAGTTGTGATGAAAGTAATCCCTCATTTAGAAACTAAAAAATTACTACTTTGTGTAGAGAAAATGACCACCTTTAAGAATCCTATTCTGGCATACCAAAAAATGTGCAAATTCCTAGGAATTGATTTCAAATTTTCCAAATACTTACCCATAGTAGGTAACCCAGAATTCACTAAAGCCCTTAAAGGGACAGTTTACTCAATTTTTTTTCTCCCTTTTAATTTGTTCCCAATGATCCACTTAACCGGCTGGAGTGTATTAAATTGTTTACAAGTAGCTCCTTTACCCTTATATTGGCATTTGAAATAGTTGATTTAGCATGTGGTATCCCCACCTATTCTGAATGTTTGTGGTCGCAGGTCCAAGCTATAGATAAGCTGTGTAAACACAACCAGCAGAATAGATAACACTCCTAGTGGGACATAGCAGAGATAAGGTAATAACATTTTGATTTTCCATTGTTCTCTCCAAGTACTGGTGATTGTTTTATGGACAGATATAAGATAAAGAAACAGGTATATGTACACAATGTGATACAGTAATGAGATCTGATTATACCTACAAGCTCAACCCATTTTATTAGGTTGTGGCTTCAAAACACAAAATCAGAGCTTTAATATACAGAAATAAACCTTAAAAAGCTAATTTCCATACATTTTTTTACTCTGCAGTTGGTAAAAAAAGCAATTGTAAACACATTAAGGGAAAAACTATTTTATAGTATACTGTCCCTTTTAATTCTAAACTATTTAGAGAATGGAAAATGAAAGGCCTGGAGTATGCCTTTCAGCTCTGGGATCAGACTCTTAATTGTGTCAAAACATTCAGAACAATCCAACAGGACTTTAATATTGGCAATAAAGATTTTTTTTGTCTATTTACAGCTGCGACATAAAGGTGACCGCTGGGGATTTTAGCTGGGATACTTTTGATCCGCTCCTGTCTTTTTTAAAAACAGGGATATTTTATATTTCCCCTGTTAATGTGAAAGGAAGGCGAGGACAATATGAATAATTTAATGCTGAAATGGTCCCGGGATGTGAGTTGGGTTAACAATGAAAGGATCCAAAAAAGTATAACAAGAGTATGGAAAGGCCACCCTGCTTATTTCATGGCATGAGTCCCACATTAAACTTATAAATAGGTCTTATATAACACCTAGTAGAATGGCTTCTTGGAGTTCAGATACAGTTGTAAGCTGTCCAAGATGTAGTTTTCACCTTGCTAATTTAATACACTGTATATGGGACTGTCCCCAAATTATTATTTTTTTGGCATAAGGTCTCATTCTGGCTTTCCAAGATTAACAACAAAATATTAAATTCCAAATAGAAGACATTATACTCTTGAAAGAGGGAAACAGTAGGGTACATAATATTAAATTAATTAGTTTTGTGGTATTATGTGGTAGAAATGTTATTTTCAGCTCTTGTAAATCCAGAAGGGGACCTAGCTTCTCCCAGTTTCTAAGTAAATTAGAGGGTAAGATGACAGTCAAACAATTTGACTATAAGAGTAACTCTGAAGCAGATGTGGCTGTGTTTTTTAAAAAAAATGGGAAAACTTTATCATCTCATTACCAGTTGGCGTCCAAAACAAATTTATATGCCCTTTCTTATAATTAATTATATGTACAAGGTGCCATCCTAAGAGGAGAGATTTGTTGGCTCGAAGATCCACAGTGCCTCTTTTCTTTCTATCTTTTTCTTTTTCATTTCTCCTCTTCCCCCTCCTCCAGGAGTGAGATTGGAGGGGAAGATCTAAGGGGATAATCTCAGACAGGTTGGATAAGAAGGGAAATGGGTTACAAAATGTGTTCTTTTACTATTAAGGTTTAAAGTTTATGTAAGCAACAACTTTGTATTGATGACATGAACATGTTATTTCCTTATTCATTTTTATTATTATTTTATGTGTTTTTATTTTTTTATATTATCTCTTATGTAACCCAATATATAAATGAAATGTTTAAAGAAAAAAAGCATTGGCTATAAAGTGGGACCGGCACTTAAACACCAAATCTCTCTTCTTCTGTTTATTGCAGGTAATGCCTTATGTACAGTGAAATGTGAGGAACCCATCAAAGTGTTTACTGTAAGAGGCACATCTTTCGAAGCTGCTCAGTGCTCAGGAGGTTCTGCAACTTGTGAAACAGGTAAAAATGGATTACTGTTTTGGTGACGATGATTTAGCTAAGCAATGAGTTAAAAATGACTAAAAACATAATTTATTTATTATCAGGTATTTGTAGAGCGCCAACAGATTCCGCAGCGCTATAAGCATAGGCGGTATGCAAGATAACATTTACAGGGATCAAATGGGTAGAGGGCCCTGCCGAGAGTTGCACGGTTGTAGTTGGCCCTTATGAAGGCGATCTACAAACAGCTGGGCTCATAGGCTTACATTCTAAGGGGTTCAAGTGGAAAGCAATGGAGTTAGGAAAGGTTAGTGTAGGTTGTATGCATCCCTGAATAATGGAGTCTTTATGGAGCACTTGAAGCTGTAAAACTAGGGCAGAGTCTTGTGGAGCGAGGCAGGGAGTTCCACAAGATGCGAGCCAGTCTGGAGAAGTCCTGTAAATGGGAATGTGAGGAAGTAACAATAGAGGAGTAGAGTAGGAGATTGTGAGCAGAGCGAAGGGGACGGGAGGGAAAGTATCTGGAGACAAGGTCTGAAATGTAGGGGGGAGCAGTGAAGTTGAGGGCTTTGTATGTCAGAGTGAGGATTTTGTGTTAAATCTTGGAGGCAAGAGGAAGCGAGTGAAGGGATTGGCAGAGTGGTGCAGCAGATGAAGAGCGACGTGTAAGGAAGATGAGCCTGGCATTCATTATGGATTGTAAAGGAGCTATGCGGCAGCTAGGGAGACCAGAGAGGATGGAGTTGCAATAGTCGAGGCGGGAGAGGATGAGAGAGTGGATTCAAATCTTAGTTGTGTCTTGTGTAAGGAAATGTCTAATTTTAGAGAGGTTTATAAGGTGGAAGCGGCAGGCTTTAGCCAAGGACTGAATGTGTGCAGTGAAAGAAAGGTCTGAGTCAAGTGTGACCCCAAGACATCGGGCATGTGGGGTAGGGGTATCAGCAGTTATAGAAAATTGGGGGGTGGACATTTTGGAGGAAGGGGGGAAAATGAGTTCAGTTTTGGCGAGATTTAGCTTAAGGTATCGAGAGGACATCCAAGATGAGATATGAGAAAGACAGTTAGTTACACGGTTTAGTAAGGAAGGAGGTAGGTCTGGTGCAGAGAGATTTAGGTGTCATGGCATACAAATGGTATTGAAACCCGTGGGACTTTATAAAGGAACCTAATGATGACGTGTAGATTGAAAAGAGAAGGGGACCGAGGACAGAGCCTTGAGGTACCCCAACAGAAAGTGGGTAACGGGGTAGAGGATGCTCCAGAGAAGGCTACACTAAAGGTACGGTTAGATAGGAAGAGAACCACGAGAGAGCTGTGTCGCAGATGCCGAGGGTTTGGAGGGTTTGGAGCAAAAGAGAATGGTCAACAGTATCAAAGGCTGCAGACAAATCAAGAAGTATAAGCAGAGAGAAGTGGTCTTTGGATTTTGCTGTAAGTAGGTCGTTGGTAACCTTGACAATTGCTGTCTCTGTGAGCTGATGGGGACGAAATCCAGATTGCAGTAGGTCAAGACGAGAGTTTAGTGTAAAGAAATGGGATAGACGTGCATATACTAGCTTTTCAAGGAGCTTTGAGGCAAGAGGGAGTAGGAAAATAGGACGGTAGTTGGATGGGGAGGTTGGATCGAGAGAAGGTTTTTTGAGGATAGGTGTGACCAGTGCATGTTTTAGAGATGAGGGAAATATACCAGTGCTGAGGGAGAGGTTAAAGATGTGTGTGAGTATAGGGGTAAGGGTAGAGGTAGACGATTGGGAGGGGAGTAGCTGTGAGGGGATGGGGTCGAGGGGACAGGTAGTGAGGTGGGAGGACAGTATAAGGGCAGAAACATCTTCCTCCGTAACAGGGGCAAAAACATAATTTATGTAAGAACTTACCTGATAAATTCATTTCTTTCATATTAACAAGAGTCCATGAGCTAGTGACGTATGGGATATACATTCCTACCAGGAGGGGCAAAGTTTCCCAAACCTTAAAATGCCTATAAATACACCCCTCACCACACCCACAAATCAGTTTAACGAATAGCCAAGAAGTGGGGTGATAAGAAAAAAAGTGCGAAGCATATAAAATAAGGAATTGGAATAATTGTGCTTTATACAAAAAAATCATAACCACCACAAAAAAGGGTGGGCCTCATGGACTCTTGTTAATATGAAAGAAATGAATTTATCAGGTAAGTTCTTACATAAATTATGTTTTCTTTCATGTAATTAACAAGAGTCCATGAGCTAGTGACGTATGGGATAATGACTACCCAAGATGTGGATCTTTCCACACAAGAGTCACTAGAGAGGGAGGGATAAAATAAAGACAGCCAATTCCTGCTGAAAATAATCCACACCCAAAATAAAGTTTAACAAAAAACATAAGCAGAAGATTCAAACTGAAACCGCTGCCTGAAGAACTTTTCTACCAAAAACTGCTTCAGAAGAAGAAAATACATCAAAATGGTAGAATTTAGTAAAAATATGCAAAGAGGACCAAGTTGCTGCTTTGCAGATCTGGTCAACCGAAGCTTCATTCCTAAACGCCCAGGAAGTAGATACTGACCTAGTAGAATGAGCTGTAATTCTCTGAGGCGGAATTTTACCCGACTCAACATAGGCAAGATGAATTAAAGATTTCAACCAAGATGCCAAAGAAATGGCAGAAGCTTTCTGGCCTTTCCTAGAACCGGAAAAGATAACAAATAGACTAGAAGTCTTACAGAAAGATTTCGTAGCTTCAACATAATATTTCAAAGATCTAACAACATCCAAAGAATGCAACGATTTCTCCTTAGAATTCTTAGGATTAGGACATAATGAAGGAACCACAATTTCTCTACTAATGTTGTTGGAATTCACAACTTTAGGTAAAAATTCAAAAGAAGTTCGCAACACCGCCTTATCCTGATGAAGAATCAGAAAAGGAGACTCACAAGAAAGAGCAGATAATTCAGAAACTCTTCTGGCAGAAGAGATGGCCAAAAGGAACAAAACTTTCCAAGAAAGTAATTTAATATCCAATGAATGCATAGGTTCAAATGGAGGAGCTTGAAAAGCCCCCAGAACCAAATTGAAACTCCAAGGAGGAGAAATTGACTTAATGACAGGCTTTATACGAACCAAAGCATGTACAAAACAATGAATATCAGGAAGAATAGCAATCTTTCTGTGAAAAAGAACAGAAAGAGCAGAGATTTGACCTTTCAAGGAACTTGCGGACAAACCCTTATCTAAACCATCCTGAAGAAATTGTAATATTCTCGGTATTCTAAAAGAATGCCAAGAAAAAAGATGAGAAAGACACCAAGAAATATAAGTCTTCCAGACTCTATAATATATCTTTCAGGAAACAGATTTACGAGCCTGTAACATAGTATTAATCACAGAGTCAGAGAAACCTCTTTGACCAAGAATCAAGCGTTCAATCTCCATACCTTTAAATTTAAGGATTTCAGATCCTGATGGAAAAAAGGACCTTGAGACAAAAGGTCTGGTCTTAACGGAAGAGTCCACGGTTGGCAAGAGGCCATCCGGACAAGATCCGCATACCAAAACCTGTGAGGCCATGCCGGAGCTACCAGCAGAACAAACGAGCATTCCTTCAGAATCTTGGAGATTACTCTTGGAAGAAGAACTAGAGGCGGAAAGAAATAGGCAGGATGATACTTCCAAGGAAGTGAAAATGCATCCACTGCCTCCGCCTGAGGATCCCGGGATCTGGACAGATACCTGGGAAGTTTCTTGTTTAGATGAGAAGCCATCAGATCTATTTCTGGAAGTTCCCACATTTGAACAATCTGAAGAAATACCTCTGGGTGAAGAGACCATTCGCCCGGATGCAACGTTTGGCGACTGAGAAAATCCGCTTTCCAATTGTCCATACCTGGGATATAAACCGCAGAGATTAGACAGGAGCTGGATTCCGCCCAAACCAAAATTCGAGATACTTCTTTCATAGCCAGAGGACTGTGAGTCCCTCCTTGATGATTGATGTATGCCACAGTTGTGACATTGTCTTATCTGAAAACAATGAACAACTCTCTCTTCAGAAGAGGCCAAGACTGAAGAGCTCTGAAAATTGCACAGAGTTCCAAATTGATCGGAAATCTCACCTCCTGAGATTCCCAAACCCCTTGTGCCGTCAGATACCCCCACACAGCTCCCCAACCTGTAAGACTTGTATCTGTTGAGATTATAGTCCAGGTCGGAAGAACAAAGAAGCCCCCTGAACTGAACGATGGTGATCTGTCCACCATGTCAGAGAGTGTCGTAAAATCGGTTTAAAGATATTAATTGAGATATCTTTGAGTAATCCCTGCACCATTGGTTCAGCATACAGAGCTGAAGAGGTCGCATGTGAAAACGAGCAAAGGAGATCGCATCTGATGCGGCAGTCCTAAGACCCAACATTTCCATGCATAAGGCTACCAAAGGGAATAATTGTGACTGAAGGTTTTGACAAGCTAATATCAATGTTAAACCTCTCTTGTCTGACAAGGACAGAGTCAGACACTGAATTTATCTAGAAACCTAAAAAGGTTACCCTTGTCTGAGGAATCAATGAACTGATTGGTAAATTGATCCTCCAACCATGAACTTGAAGAAACAACACAAGTCGATTCGTATGAGATTCTTCGAAAATGAGAAGACTGAGCAAGTACCAAGATATCGTCCAAATAAGGAAATACCAAAACCCTATTCTCTGATTACAGAAAGAAGGGCACCGAGAACCTTTGAAAAAATTTCTTGGAACTGAGGCTAGGCCAAACAGTAGAGCCACAAAACTGGTAATGCTTGTCTAAAAAGAGAATCTCAGACACTAAAAGTGATCTGGATGAATCGGAATATGCAGATACACATCCTGTAAATCTATTGTAGACATATAATGCCCTTGCTAAACAAAAGGCAGGATAGTCCTACAGTAACCATCTTGAATGTTGGTATCCTAACATAACGATTCAATAATGATAGATCCAGAACTGGTCTGAAGGAATTGACCTTCTTTGGTACAATGAAGAGATAAAATAAAACCCCAGCCCCTGTTCCAGAACTGGAACTGGCATAAATACTCCAGCCAACTCTAGATCTGAAACACATTTCAGAAATGCTGAGCCTTGCTGTGTCGACTGGGACACGGGAAAGAAAAGAATCTCTTAGCAGGAGGCCTTAACTTGAAGCCAATTCTGTACCTTTCTGAAACAATGTTTCTGAAACCAGAGATTAAGAACGGAATTGATCCAAATTTCTTTGAAGAAAACGTAATCTGCCCCATACCAGCTGAGCTGGAATAAGGGCCGCACCTTCATAGGTACTTAGGAGCTGGCTATAGGTTTCTATAAGGCTTGGATATATTCCAAACTGGAAATAGTTTCCAAACTGATACCGCTCCTGAGGATGAAAGATCAGGCTTTTGTTCCTTGTTGTGAGGAAAGGAACGAAATGATTATTTACCCTGGAAAGAAAGGGAAAGCAAAGTTGACTTAGAAGACATGTCAGCATTCCAAGTTTAATCCATAAAGCTTTTCTAGCTAAAATAGCTAGAGACATATACCTGACATCAACTCTAATGATATCAAAAGATGGTATCACCAATAAAATTATTAGCATGTTATAGAATAATAATAATGCTATAAAATTATGATCTGTTACTTGTTGCGCTAAAGCTTCTAACCAAAAAGTTGAAGCTGCAGCAACATCCACTAAAAATATAGCAGGTCTAAGAAGATTACCTAAACATAAGTAAGCTTTTCTTAGAAAGGATTCAATTTTCCTATCTAAAGGATCCTTAAATGAAGTACTATCTGCCATAGGAATAGTAGTACATTAGCAGGAGTAGAGACAGCCCCATAACCTTAGGGATTTTTGTCCCAAAAAACTCTAATCTGTCAGATGGCACAGGATATAATTTGCTTAAACGTCTAGAAGGAGTAAATAAATTACCCAAATTATTCCATTCCCTGGAAATTACTTCAGAAATAGCATCAGGGAGATAAAACACTTCTGGAATAACTACAGGAGATTTAAAAACCTTATTTAAACGTTTACATTTAGTATCAAGAGGACCAGAATCCTCTATTTCTAATGCAAATAACACTTCTTTAAGTAAAGAACGAATAAATTCCATCTTGAACAAATACAAAGATTTATCAGCATCAACCTCTGAGACAGAAACCTCTGAACCAGAAGAACCATTATCAGTATCAGAATGATGATGTTCATTTAAAAATTCATCTGAAAAAAAGAGAAGTTTTAAAAGACTTTTATGTATACTAGAAGGAGAAATAACAGACATAGCCTTCTTAATGGATTTAAAAAATAAAATCTCTTATGTTATCAGGAACACTCTGAAAATTAGATGTTGACGGACAGCAACAGGTAATGTAACAGTACTAAAGGAAATTTTATCTGCATTAATAAGTTTGACATGACATGCAATACAAATAACAGCTGGAGAAACAGATACCAAAAGTTTATAACAGACTTAGCTTGGTAGCTCCAGCACTGTGCAGTGATTTTCCTGTAGTATCTTCTGACTCAGTTGCAACGTGGAACATCTTGCAATATGTAAAAGAAAAAAACAACATATAAAGCAAAATTGATCAAATTCCTTAAATGACAGTTTCAGGAATGGGAAAAAAATGCCAGTGAACAAGCTTCTAGCAACCAGAAGCAATAAATAATGAGACTTAAATAATGTGGAGACAAAAATGACGCCCATATTTTTTAGCGCCAAAAAAGACGCCCACATTATTTGGCGCCTAAATGCTTTTGGCGCCAAAAATGACGCCACATCCGGAACGCCGACATCTTTGACGCAAAATAACGTCAAAAAATGACGCAACTTCCGGCGACACGTATGACGCCGGAAACGGAAAAGAATTTTTTGCGCCAAAAAAAGTCCGCGCCAAGAATGACGCAATAAAATGAAGCATTTTCAGCCCCCGCGAGCCTAACAGCCCACAGGGAAAAAAGTCAAATTTTTGAGGTAAGAAAAAATATGATAATTCAATGCATAATCCCAAATATGAAACTGACTGTCTGGAAATAAGGAAAGTTGAACATTCTGAGTCAAGGCAAATAAATGTTTGAATACATATATTTAGAACTTTATAAATAAAATGCCCAACCATAGCTTAGAGTGTCACAGAAAATAAGACTTACTTACCCCAGGACACTCATCTACATGTTTGTAGAAAGCCAAACCAGTACTGAAACGAGAATCAGTAGAGGAAATGGTAAATATAAGAGTATATCGTCGATCTGAAAAGGGAGGTAAGAGATGAATCTCTACGACCGATAACAGAGAACCTTATGAAATAGACCCCGTAGAAGGAGATCACTGCATTCAATAGGCAATACTCTCTTCACATCCCTCTGACATTCACTGCACGCTGAGAGGAAAACCGGGCTCCAACTTGCTGCGGAGCGCATATCAACGTAGAATCTAGCACAAACTTACTTCACCACCTCCCTTGGAGGCAAAGTTTGTAAAACTGATTTGTGGGTGTGGTGAGGGGTGTATTTATAGGCATTTTAAGGTTTGGGAAACTTTGCCCCTCCTGGTAGGAATGTATATCCCATACGTCACTAGCTCATGGACTCTTGTTAATTACATGAAAGAAAGAGCTAAATTTATGGCTATTTGGGTTTTGGATGATTGTGAGCTTTTGAAGGGATGGGAGATTGGTAGTATGTTGAGATCTGATTTCATATCTGATGGAGTCAATTTTATTAGATCCCTCTTGGCTCTAAAATTTGTGTTGAGGAGCCAGGGGGCGGTATATGACTGCAACACGTATAGACAGGGGAGAAAATAAATGAATTGTGTGCTTCAAATGAAAAAAATGTGAGGGAAGAGAAGTGCTGTATTTGTTGAAAGGTGCAACGAGAGGAAAGTAAAATACCAACACCACCTCCTTGTCAATTGCCAGACCTAGGAGTGTAGCTGAAGTGGAGACCCCCATGTGACAGTGCAGCAGTGGATGCTGTGTCTGAAGCAGAGAGCCAGGTTTCTGTAAGAGCCAGACGTTTGAGAGAGTGGGAGATAAAGAGGTCATGGATTGAAGTGAGCTTGTTGCAAACAGAGCAAGAGTTCCAGAGTGCACAAGTGAATGAGAATAAGGTTACAAGAGTTTTTTGTTTTTGAAGTCTATTAAAAGGCACACGTGGATGTGCAAGGCTAGGACGTTGTGGGGGACTAGGATTAGGGGAGATGTCACCAGCAGCTAGTATGAGGGAGAGGGACATGAGATGTAGATTTGCAATAATGAGACTGTTTTTGGGATTAAGTGCAAGTTGGGGAGAGTGTCTTTAGGAATGTGTGAAGTTCATGAATACAAAAGTAAGGTGAGGTTAAGAGAGATGGGCTAATGCACAGTTCAGATGGTGAGAGGGAAGGAGTAGTAGAATAAAGTTTGTTATAGAGACAAAAGGTAGCAAAAAGGAATGTGAAGACATTGAGCATTATTACAAACTAAGAAAACAGTGGATAAAACAGTGTTACAAAAGAACTTGCCTTATCCCTTGTCCAATCCTTGTTGAATTCTTGTATAATTATTTGCCCAATTGTTAATGCCTCACTTATAAATGTTCACTTAAGAGATGTGAACATACTGTTATCTAAAACTGCAATGCTAGCCCCTTGCAATTCTTCCCCATAGCTGTGTTAAATGTATAGGCCAGAGCATTCAACTGATTGCAATAAATTAGTTAATGACATGATCAAAGACAGTCAAAAGGCCAATTGGGAAATTTTGATTCAGGGTGAGATAAGTTAAAGGATTACTTTCTGTTATAATTTTTAAGCTAAACAACTAACATATTAAAGTTAATAAACATTAATTAAAACCTACTGACCTATATTTTCTCCAAAACGAAGTTTCATCACGTTCTAAAAGTTATATATTTTATTCGCCGATGATGTCACGTTATCCTTCCCACTATTTTCAGCACTGCATGTTCAAAATACTTAAACCAATAACTTTGTGTTTAAAGCGCCATTTTGAAACCTAGGTATTGTAAACAGATTGGTACAGAACAAAGGATACCCACGGAGTGGGTTTGGAAAACAATTAAATTTGCAGACAAGATTTCTGATATACGGTAGAGATATGTTAATGAAATGCTATTGATAAAAAGCGTATTTGGGGTAGTTAGTTAGTAACAGGCATAGAAAATATTTACTTACAGTGGCCCTTTAAGAAAACAGACAATAGAATTTTGAGGAGGCTGGGGTTATACCATTAGTGGAATGATAAATTTAGGAAATATCACAAGTATTGATAAGGTTTGAACATCACATAGATAAAGACAAGATATCAGCAGACAGAGTAAATGCATAACATTTCACAGACTACAGACACATACCAAAAGAGAGACTTTGAGTACATTTAACACAGAAAACAAAGATTTTGGCAGCAGATTTATGTAAGGACTTACCTGATAAATTAATTTCTTTCATGGTGGCGAGAGTCCATGATTTGTTACACATGGGATATACATTCCTACCAGGAGGAGGCAAAGTTTCCCAAACCTCAAAGCCTATAAATACCCCACCCACCTCACTCATATCTCGGTTTAACGGATAGCCAAGAAGTGAGGTGTAAAAAAGGAGTAAGAAAAAGCCATAAAAAAGGAACAGGAAAAAGATGTGCTCTGTTAAAAGCAACCCATAATAGGGAGAGGACCTTGTGAACTCTCGCCATCATGAAAGAAATTTAATAAATCAGGTAAGTTCTTACATAAATAGTTTTCTTTCATATAGGTGGTCAAAAGTCCACGATTTGTTACACATGGGATATAATACTCAAGATGTGGAAATCCACAAGTAACAAAATAAAGGGAGGGATAAAATATAAACCGCTTTTCTCCAACATAGGTGTGTCCGGTCCACGGCGTCATCCTTACTTGTGGGATATTCTCTTCCCCAACAGGAAATGGCAAAGAGCCAGCAAAGCTGGTCACATGATCCCTCCTAGGCTCCGCCTACCCCAGTCATTCTCTTTGCCGTTGTACAGGCAACATCTCCACGGAGATGGCTTAGAGTTTTTTAGTGTTTAACTGTAGTTTTTATTATTCAATCAAGAGTTTGTTATTTTAAAATAGTGCTGGTATGTACTATTTACTCTGAAACAGAAAAGAGATGAAGATTTCTGTTTGTATGAGGAAAATGATTTTAGCAACCGTTACTAAAATCCATGGCTGTTCCACACAGGACTGTTGAGAGGAATTAACTTCAGTTGGGGGAACAGTAAGCAGTCTTTTGCTGCTTGAGGTATGACACATTCTAACAAGACGATGTAATGCTGGAAGCTGTCATTTTCCCTATGGGATCCGGTAAGCCATTTTTATTCAGACAGTAAATAAGGGCTTCACAAGGGTTTATTAAGACTGTAGACATTTTCTGGGCTAAATCGATCATATTTACACATATTTAGCCTTGAGGAATCATTTAATCTGGGTATTTTTTGTAAAATAATATCGGCAGGCACTGTTTTAGACACTTTATTCTATAGGGGCTTTCCCTAATCATAGTCAGAGCCTCATTTTCGCGCCGGTATGGCGCACTTGTTTTTGAGAACAGCATGGCATGCAGCTGCATGTGTGTGGAGCTCTGATACATAGAAAAGTCTTTCTGAAGGCATCATTTGGTATCGTATTCCCCTTTGGGCTTGGTTGGGTCTCAGCAAAGCAGATTCCGGGGACTGTAAAGGGGTTAAATATAAAAACTGCTCCGGTTCCGTTATTTTAAGGGTTAAAGCTTCCAAATTTGGTGTGCAATACTTTTAAGGCTTTAAGACACTGTGGTGAAATTTTGGTGAATTTTGAACAATTCCTTCATACTTTTTCGCAATTGCAGTAATAAAGTGTGTTCAGTTTAAAATTTAAAGTGACAGTAACGGTTTTATTTTAAAACGTTTTTTGTGCTTTGTTATCAAGTTTATGCCTGTTTAACATGTCTGAACTACCAGATAGATTGTGTTCTGACTGTGGGGAAGCCAAGGTTCCTTCTCATTTAAATAGATGTGATTTATGTCATAAAAAATTTAGTAAAAATGATGCCCAAGATGATTCCTCAAGTGAGGGGAGTAAGCATGGTACTGCATCATCCCCTCCTTCGTCTACACCAGTCTTGGCCATACAGGAGGCCCCTAGTACATCTAGCGCGCCAATACTCCTTACTATGCAACAATTAACGGCTGTAATGGATAATTCTATCAAAAACATTTTAGCCAATATGTCCACTTATCAGCGAAAAGCGTGACTGCTCTGTTTTAGAAAATACTGAAGAGCATGAGGACGCTGATGATATTGTTTCTGAAGGGCCCCTACACCAGTCTGAGGGGGCCAGGGAGGTTTTGTCTGAGGGAGAAATTTCAGATTCAGGAAAAATTTCTCAACAAGCTGAACCTGATGTGATTACTTTTAAATTTAAGTTGGAACATCTCCGCGCTCTGCTTAAGGAGGTGTTATCCAATTTGGATGATTGTGATTATCTGGTCATTCCAGTAACACTATGTAAAATGGACAAGTTCCTAGAGGCCCCGGGGCCCCCCGAAGCTTTTCCTATATCCAAGCGGGTGGCGTACATTGTTAATAAGAATGGGACAGGCCCGGTATACCTTTCGTACCTCCCCCCATATTTAAAAAATTGTTTCCTATAGTCGACCCCAGAAAGGACTTATGGCAGACAGTCCCCAAGGTCGAGGGGGCGGTTTCTACTCTAAACAAGCGCGCCACTATACCCATAGAAGATAGTTGTGCTTTCCAAGATCCTATGGATAAAAAATTAGGTTTGCTAAAAAAGATGTTTGTTCAGCAAGGTTACCTTCTACAACCAATTGCATGCATTGTCCCTGTCACTACAGCCGCGTGTTTCTGGTTCGATGAGCTAGAAAAGGCGATTATTAGTAATTCTTCTTCTTATGAGGAGATTATGGACAGAATTCGTGCTCTTAAATTGGCTAATTCTTTCACCCTAGACGCCACCTTGCGATTGGCTAGGTTAGCGGCGAAAAATTCTGGGTTTGCTATTGTGGCGCGCAGAGCGCTTTGGTTAAAATCTTGGTCAGCGGATGCGTCTTCCAAGAACAAATTGCTTGACATTCCTTTCAAGGGGAAAACACTGTTTGGCCCTGACTTGAAAGAGATTATCTCTGATATCACTGGGGGCAAGGGCCACGCCCTTCCTCAGGATAGGTCTTTCAAGGCCAAAAATAAACCTAATTTTCGTCCCTTTCGCAGAAACGGACCAGCCCCAAGTGCTACGTCCTCTAAGCAGGAGGGTAATACTTCTCAAGCCAATCCAGCCTGGAGACCTATGCAAGGCTGGAACAAAGGAAAGCAGGCCAAGAAACCTGCCACTGCTCCCAAGACAGCATGAGATGCGGGCCCCCGATCCGGGACCGGATTTGGTGGGGGGCAGACTCTCTCTCTTCACTCGGGCTTGGGCAAGAGATGTTCTGGATCCTTGGGCGCTAGAAATAGTCTCCCAAGGTTATCTTCTGGAAGTGATTCATCCTGTTCCATTAAGAGGACGAGGGATGGGGTTCTACTCCAATCTGTTCGTAGTTCCCAAAAAAGAGGGAACGTTCAGACCAATCTTAGATCTCAAGATCCTAAACAAGTTTCTCAAGGTTCCATCGTCCAAAATGGAAACCATTCGAACAATCCTTCCATCCAGGAAGGTCAATTCTTGACCACGGTGGATTTAAAGGATACGTATCTAAATATTCCTGTCCACAAGGAACATCATCGGTTCCTAAGGTTCGCATTCCTGGACAAACATTACCAGTTCGTGGCGCTTCCTTTCGGATTAGCCACTGCTCCAAGGATTTTCTCAAAGGTACTAGGGTCCCTTCTGGCGGTGCTAAGACCAAGGGGCATTGCTGTAGTACCTTACTTGGACGACATTCTGATTCAAGCGTCGTCCCTTCCTCAAGCAACGGCTCACACGGACATAGTCCTGGCCTTTCTCAGATCTCACGGATGGAAAGTGAACGTGGAAAAGAGTTCTCTATCTCCGTCGACAAGAGTTCCCTTCTTGGGAACAATAATAGACTCCTTAGAAATGAGGATTTTTCTGACAGAGACCAGAAAAACAAAACTTCTAAACTCTTGTCGGATACTTCATTCCGTTCCTCTTCCTTCCATAGCGCAGTGCATGGAAGTGATAGGTTTGATGGTAGCGGCAATGGACATAGTTCCTTTTGCGCGCATTCATCTAAGACCATTACAACTGTGTATGCTCAGTCAGTGGAATGGGGACTATACAGACTTGTCTCCGAAGATACAAGTAAATCAGAGGACCAGAGACTCACTCCGTTGGTGGCTGTCCCTGGACAACCTGTCACAAGGGGTGACCTCCCGCAGACCAGAGTGGGTCATTGTCACGACCGACGCCAGTCTGATGGGCTGGGGCGCGGTCTGGGGATCCCTGAAAGCTCAGGGTCTTTGGTCTCGGGAAGAATCTCTTCTACCGATAAATATTCTGGAACTGAGAGCGATATTCAATGCTCTCGAGGCTTGGCCTCAGCTAGCGAGGGCCAAGTTCATACGGTTTCAATCAGACAAAATGACGACTGTTGCGTACATCAACCATCAGGGGGGAACAAGGAGTTCCCTGGCGATGGAAGAAGTGACCAGAATCATTCAATGGGCGGAGACTCGCTCCTGCCACCTGTCTGCAATCCACATCCCAGGAGTGGAAAATTGGGAAGCGGATTTTCTGAGTCGTCAGACATTGCATCCGGGGGAGTGGGAACTCCATCCGGAAATCTTTGCCCAAATCACTCAACTGTGGGGCATTCCAGACATGGATCTGATGGCCTCTCGTCAGAACTTCAAGGTTCCTTGCTACGGGTCCAGATCTAGGGATCCCAAGGCGACTCTAGTAGATGCACTAGTAGCACCTTGGACCTTCAAACTAGCCTATGTATTCCCGCCGTTTCCTCTCATCCCCAGGCTGGTAGCCAGGATCAATCAGGAGAGGGCGTCGGTGATCTTGATAGCTCCTGCGTGGCCACGCAGGACTTGGTATGCAGATCTGGTGAATATGTCATCGGCTCCACCATGGAAGCTACCTTTGAGACGAGACCTTCTTGTTCAAGGTCCGTTCGAACATCCGAATCTGGTCCCACTCCAGCTGACTGCTTGGAGATTGAACGCTTGATCTTATCAAAGCGAGGGTTC
The DNA here is from genome assembly GCF_027579735.1 of Bombina bombina. Classification (NCBI taxonomy): domain Eukaryota; kingdom Metazoa; phylum Chordata; class Amphibia; order Anura; family Bombinatoridae; genus Bombina; species Bombina bombina. The sequence continues at coordinate 469,590,094 of NC_069504.1, read as the reverse complement.
TCAGATTCTGTTATTGATACTCTTGTTCAGGCCAGAAAGCCTGTAACTAGAAAAATTTACCACAAAATTTGGAAAAAATATATCTGTTGGTGTGAATCTAAAGGATTCCCTTGGGACTAGGTTAAGATTCCTAAGAGTCTATCCTTCCTTCGAGAAGGATTGGAAAAAGGATTATCTGCAAGTTCCTTGATGGGACAGATTTCTGCCTTGTCTGTGTTACTTCACAAAAAGCTGGCAGCTGTGCCAGATGTTCAAGCCTTTGTTCAGGCTCTGGTTAGAATCAAGCCTGTTTACAAACCTTTGACTCCTCCTTGGAGTCTCAACTTAGTTTTTTCAGTTCTTCAGGGGGTTCCGTTTGAACCCTTACATTCCGTTGATATTAAGTTATTATCTTGGAAAGTTTTGTTTTTGGTTGCAATTTCTTCTGCTAGAAGAGTTTCAGAATTATCTGCTCTGCAGTGTTCTCCTCCTTATCTGGTGTTCCATGCAGATAAGGTGGTTTTACGTACTAACCTGGTTTTCTTCCAAAAGTTGTTTCTAACAAAAACATTAACCAGGAGATAGTCGTGCCTTCTCTGTGTCCGAAACCAGTTTCGAAGAAGGAACGTTTGTTGCACAATTTGGATGTTGTTCGCGCTCTAAAATTCTATTTAGATGCTACAAAGGATTTTAGACAAACATCTTCCTTGTTTGTTGTTTATTCTGGTAAAAGGAGAGGTCAAAAAGCAACTTCTACCTCTCTCTCTTTTTGGATTAAAAGCATCATCAGATTGGCTTACGAGACTGCCGGACGGCAGCCTCCTGAAAGGATCACAGCTCCTTCCACTAGGGCTGTGGCTTCCACATGGGCCTTCAAGAACGAGGCTTCTGTTGATCAGATATGTAGGGCAGCGACTTGGTCTTCACTGCACTCTTTTACCAAATTTTACAAGTTTGATACTTTTGCTTCTTCTGAGGCTATTTTTGGGAGAAAGGTTTTGCAAGCCGTGGTGCCTTCCATTTAGGTGACCTGATTTGCTCCCTCCCTTCATCCGTGTCCTAAAGCTTTGGTATTGGTTCCCACAAGTAAGGATGACGCCGTGGACCGGACACACCTATGTTGGAGAAAACAGAATTTATGTTTACCTGATAAATTACTTTCTCCAACGGTGTGTCCGGTCCACGGCCCGCCCTGGTTTTTTAATCAGGTCTGATAATTTTTTTTTTTTTTTTCTTTAACTACAGTCACCACGGTATCATATGGTTTCTCCTATGCAAATATTCCTCCTTAACGTCGGTCGAATGACTGGGGTAGGCGGAGCCTAGGAGGGATCATGTGACCAGCTTTGCTGGCTCTTTGCCATTTCCTGTTGGGGAAGAGAATATCCCACAAGTAAGGATGACGCCGTGGACCGGACACACCGTTGGAGAAAGTAATTTATCAGGTAAACATAAATTCTGTTTTTTGCTGAAAAGTTTAATCCAAAATTAAAGTCTTTTAATAACTAAAAACATCAAAAAAATTATAGGCAATAGAATCAGAGTGACCACTGCCTGAAGAACCTTTCTACCAAAAGCTGCTTCTAAAGAGGCAAAAACATCAAAATGGTAACATTTGGTAAAAGTATGCAAAAAAGACCAAGTGGCTGTTTTGCCAATTTGATCAACTGAAGCCTCATTCTTGAAAGCCCAAGATGTGGCAACTGATCTTGTAGAATGAGCTGTAATTCTTTGAGGCAGAAACTGACCCGCTTCCACATAAGCTTTGTGAATCAGAAGTTTTAAGTTTAGTTTGATTTTTCCATCTTGATTTTTGAAATCACTCTGGGTAGTAGAACTAGTGGAGGAAAAATATAAGCATATTGGAATGACCAAGGGACTGCTAGAGCATCTGTCATTACTGCCTGAGGATCCCGTGACCTTGCAAGGTATCTGGGAAGTTTCTTGTTCAAACGAGAAGCCATAAGATCTATTTGAGGAAGACCCCAAATTTGAAAATGTTGTAAGAATACATCCTGATGAAGAGAGGTATGACTCGTTCTTCAAAAGAGGCCAAGCTTGAAAAGCTTTGAAAAGAGTACAAAGTTCTAAGATATTGTTCTGAATCTTTGTTTCCTGAACATTTCAAACTCCTTGTGCAGTTAGGGACCCCCACACTGCTCCTCAACCCATAAGATTTGCATATGTTGTAATCACAGACCAGGTAGGGCGAACAAAGGAAGCCCCTTGAAGGAATTGGTGGTTTAGCCACCGCGTCAGAGAAAATCGAGTGTTGGGATCTAAGAATATTAGTTGTGATATTAGAGTATAGTCCTTGCAAAGTTGAAGAGGCCTCATATGAAAACGAGCAAAGGGGAATGCGTCCGATGTTGCAATAATTAGGCCTAACACTTCCATGCACATAGCCACTGAAGGGTATGATAGAGACTGACGGTTCAGACAGGCTGAAACTAACTTTTATTTGTCTCTTTTCTGTAAGAGAGAGTCATGGACACGGAGTCTATATGGAATCCCAAATAAGTGACTTTTGTCTGAGGGATCAAAAAACTCATTTGACCATTTATCCTCCAACCATGATTTTGAAGAAACAATAGTTGAGTCGTGTGAGATTCTGCTAAATGAAAAGATTGAGCTAGAACCAAGATATCGTCCAAATAAGGAAACATTGCAATACCCTGCTCTCTGATTACAGATAGAAAGGCACTGAGAACCTTTGAAAATATTATTGGTGCTGTTGCTAGGCCAAACGGAAGAGCAACAAACTGAAAATGCTTTTCTAGAAAAGAGAATTTCAGAAATTTAAAATGATCTGGATGAATAGGGATGTGAAAATAAGCATCCTGTAAGTCGATTGTGGACATATGACTTTGTTGAACAAAAGGCAGAATAGTCCTTATAGTTTCCATCTTGAAAGTTGAAATTCTCAAAAATCTGTTTAGTGTTTTCAGATCCAATATTGGTCTTAAGAAATTGGCTTTTTTTTGGTACAATGAATAGATTTGAGTAAAAACCCTTTCCCTGTTCCTGAAGAGGAACTGGAACAATTACTTCCATAAGCTCTAGATGTGATACACGTTAGAAAAGCTTGAGCCTTTAATGGATGTTTTGGAACATGAGTTAAATAAAACCGTGCCCTTGGGGGTCTGACTTTGAAACCAATTCAATATCCCTGAGAGATAATACTCTGAATCCAGGGATTTTGGACAGATTCTGACCAGATTATCTAAAGAAAGTTTTAATCTGCCCCCAACCAGAAGAACTGGGTTGAGGGCTGCACCTTCATGCTGTTTTCTGGACAGGATTAGGGTTCTTGAATTGCTTTGATTTATTTGAATTGAAAGAAGGTCTCCAATTAGAGCCAGTGGCTTTTGGAGAGGGGTAAGGTTTTTGATCTTTGTTTCAAAAAGTACGAAAACAATTAGGAGCTTTAAATTTCCCTTTAGATCTATAATCTTGAAGCAGAAAAACTGACTTACCTCCAGTAATAGAAGAAATAATTGAATCCAATCGTGAACCAAAAAGTTTCTTTCCCTGGAAAGAAAGATAATAATCTCATTTTAGAGACCATGTCGGCATTCCAAGATTTAAGCCATAAAGCTCTTCTAGAAAGAACAGTTAGGGACATAGAGGCCTAGTTATCAAGCCATCTACTTACCTGCCTTCGCCGGCCCAATACGCCCGCCTAAGCTCGCCTACCATCGCCGCCGCGGACCTGAAAAATTTCGCCTAAGTTATCAATAAAGCTGTCAAAAAGCCGCGCACCAAGTACGGGGCGATGAGCAGCGGACTGTGATAGTTATCACTCATCCGATCTCGCTGCTCTTCGGCTTTTTGACAGCTTTATTGTTAGCCTGTCACTAAGCACCCACACTAAACTACACTGTTCTACCCCCTATACCGGAGCCCCCCGCAACTAAATAAAGTTATTAACCCCTAAACCGCTGCTCCCGGACACCGCCGCCACCTACATTATAGCTATTAACCCCTATCCTGCCCCCCCATACCGCCGCCACCTATAATAAAGTTACTAACCCCTATCCTGCGGATCCCGGACCTCGCTGCAGCTAAATAAATAGTTTAACCCCTAAACCGCCGCTCCCGGACCCGCCGCAACCTATATTAAATTTATTAACCCCTAATCTGCCCCCCCCACACCGTCGCCACCTATAATAAATTTATTAACCCCTATCCTGCCCCCCCTACACCGCCGCCACTGTAATAAAATTATTAACCCCTAAACCTAAGTCTAACACTAACCCTAACACCCCCCTAACTTAAATATTAATTAAATAAATCTAAATAATATTTCTCTTATTAACTAAATTAATCATATTTAAAACTAAATACCTTTAAAATAAACCCTAATATAGCTACAATATAAATAATAATTATATTATAGCTATCTTAGGATTTATTTTTATTTTACAGGCAACTTTCAATTTATTTTAACTAGGTACAATAGCTATTAAATAGTTATTAACTATTTAATATCTACCTAGTTAAAATAAAGAGAAATTTACCTGTAAAATAAAAACTAACCTAAGTTACAATTACACCTAACACTACACTATCATTAAATAAATTAATCCTATTTAAAACTAAATACCTGTAAAATAAACCCTAAGATAGCTACAATATAATTAATAATTACATTGTAGCTATTTTAGGGTTTATATTTATTTTACAGGTAACTTTGTATTTATTTTAACTAGGTAGAATAGCTATTAAATAGTTAATAACTATTTAATAACTACCTAGCTAAAAGAAATACAAAATGACCAGTAAAATAAATCCTAACCGAAGTTACAATTAAACCTAACACTACACTATCATTAAATAAATTAAATACAAATACCTACAAATAAATACACTAACTAAAGTACAAAAAATAAAAAAAGAACTAAGTTACAAAAAATAAAAAAATAATTTACAAACATTATAAAAATATTACAACAATTTTAAGCTAATTACACCTACTCTAAGCACCCTAATAAAATAACAAAGCCCCCCAAAATAAAAAAATTCCCTACCCTATTCTACATTTAAAAGATACCAGCTCTATTACCTTACCAGCCCTTAAAAGGGCCTTTTGCGGGGCATGCCCCAAAGAAAACAGCTCTTGCCTGTAAAATAAAAATACAACCCCCCCAACATTAAAACCCACCACCCACACACCCCTACTCTAACCCACCCAAACCCCCCTTAAAAAAACCTAACACTACCCCCCAAAGATCTTCCTACCTTGAGTCGTCTTCACTCAGCCGAGCCGAATTCTTCATCCAATCCGGGCGATGTCTTCATCCAAGCGTGGCGCTAAAGTCTTCATCCAAGCGGGGGCTGAAGAGGTCTTCCATCCGGCTGAAGTCTTCTATCAAGCGGCATCTTCAATCTTCTTTCTTCCGGCTCCATCTTCATCCCACCGACACGGAACATCCTTCCTCTACGACGAAATCCCGACGAATGAAGGTTCCTTTAAATGACGTCATCCAAGATGTCCCTCTAATTCCGATTGGCTGATAGGATTCTATCAGCCAATCGGAATTAAGGTAGGAATAATCTGATTGGCTGACGGAATCAGCCAATCAGATTCAAGTTCAATCCGATTGGCTGATCCAATCAGCCAATCAGATTGAGCTTGCATTCTATTGGCTGTTCCGATCAGCCAATAGAATGCGAGCTCAATCTGGCTGATTGGATCATCCAATCGGATTGAACTTGAATCTGATTGGCTGATTCCGTCAGCCAATCAGATTATTCCTACCTTAATTCCGATTGGCTGATAGAATCCTATCAGCCAATCGGAATTCGAGGGACGCCATCTTGGATGACATCATTTAAAGGAACCTTCATTCGTCGGGAGTTCGTCATGGAGGAAGGATGTTCCGTGTCGGCGGGATGGAGCCGAAAGAAAGAAGATTGAAGATGCCGCTTGATAGACTACTTCAGCCGGATGGAAGACCTCTTCAGCCCCCGCTTGGATGAATACTTCAGCCGGATGATGGACCTCTTCAGCCCTTGCTTGGATGAAGACATCGCCCGGATTGGATGAAGAATTCGGCTCGGCTGAGTGAAGACGACTCAAGGTAGGAAGATCTTCAGGGGGGTAGTGTTAGGTTTTTTTAAGGGGGGTTTGAGTGGGTTAGAGTAGGGGTGTGTGGGTGGTGGGTTTTAATGTTGGGGGGTTTGTATTTTTATTTTACAGGCAAAAGAGCTGTTTTCTTAGGGGCATGCCCCGCAAAAGGCCCTTTTAAGGGCTGGTAAGGTAATAGAGCTGGTATCTTTTAAATGTAGAATAGGGTAGGGAATTTTATTTTTGGGGGGCTTTGTTATTTTATTAGGGGGCTTAGAGTAGGTGTAATTAGCTTAAAATTGTTGTAATATTTTTATAATGTTTGTAAATTATTTTTTTATTTTTTGTACTTTAGTTAGTGTATTTATTTGTAGGTATTTGTATTTAATTTATTTAATGATAGTGTAGTGTTAGGCTTAATTGTAACTTAGGTTAGGATTTATTTTACTGGTAATTTTGTAATTCTTTTAGCTAGGTAGTTATTAAATAGTTAATAACTATTTAATAGCTATTTTACCTAGTTAAAATAAATACAAAGTTACCTGTAAAATAAATATAAACCCTAAAATAGCTACAGTGTAATTATTAATTACATTGTAGCTATCTTAGAGTTTATTTTACAGGTAAGTATTTAGTTTTAAATAGGATTCATTTATTTAATGATAGTGTAGTGTTAGGTGTAATTGTAACTTAGGTTAGTTTTTATTTTACAGGTAAATTTCTCTTTATTTTAGCTAGGTAGCTATTAAATAGTTAATAACTATTTAATAGTTATTCTACCTAGTTAAAATAAATTGAAAGTTGCCTGTAAAATAAAAAAAAAATCCAAAAATAGCTACAATGTAACTATTGGTTATATTCTAGCTAGTTTAGGGTTTATTTTACAGGTAAGTATTTAGCTTTAAATAGGAATAATTTAGTTAATAAGAGTTAATTTATTTCGTTAGATTTAAATTAGATTTAATTTAGGGGGGGGTTAGGGTTAGACTTAGCTTTAGGGGTTAATAATTTTATTATAGGTTGCGGCGGTATAGGGGGGGCAGGATAGGGGTTAATAAAAATATTATAGGTGGCGACGGTGTAGGGGGGCAGATTAGGGGTTAATAAGTTTAATATAGGTGGCGGCGGGCTCCGGCAGCGGCAGTTTAGGGGTTAAACTATTTATTTCGTTGTGGCGGGGTCCGGGAGCGGCAGGATAGGGGTTAATACATTTATTAGGGGTGGCGGCGGTATAGGGGGGCAGGATAGGGGTTAATAGGTATTATGGCGGTGGGGGCCGGGAGCGGTGGTTTAGGGGTTAACAGATTTCTTAGAGTTGCGGCGGGGTCCGGGAGCGGCAGTTTAGGGGTTAAAATGTTTAATATAGGTGGCGGCGGTGTAGAGGGGGCAGATTAGGGGTGCTTAGACTCGGGGTACGTGTTAGGTGTACACACTTCCCATAGGAATGAATAGGATGTCAGGCAGCAGCGAACTTGAACTTTCGCTATGGTCTGACTCCCATTGATTCCTATGGGGTCCGCCACCTCCAGGGCGGTGGATTGAAAACCAGGTATGCTGGGCCGTAAAAGTGCCGAGCGTACCTGCTGGGATTTTGATAACTCCCAAAAGTAGTCAGATTGTGCCGAACTTGCGTTCGGAACATCTGGAGTGACGTAAGAATCGATCTGTGTCGGACTGAGTCCGGCGGATCGATGCTTACATCACCAGATTCTACTTTTGCCGGTCTGTAGGGCTTCATAACTTAGGCGAATCAGCCTCGCCTCAAATACGCTGCGGAATTCCAGCGTATTTGAGGTTGACGACTTGATAACTAGGGCCAATGTCTTTTCTATGTGTAGGGACATAGTCTTAGTATTAATCTTAATAATGTTAAAAAAAGCATCGCAAATAAAGATTTGTTTCCTGTAGTAAATGAAGAATATTACAACATTCAGGGGCTGAAGAACATTGTTGAGCAAGATTAGAAAGCCAAAAAGTAGAGGCAGCGGCTACATCGGCAATAGAAATAGCTGGCCTAAGGACATAACCAGTATGTGAATAAGTCCTTCTCAAACAAGATTCAAGTTTCCTATATAAAGGATATTTGAAAGAAGTACTATCCTCTAAGGGAATTGTAGTACGTTTAGCCAGAGAAGAAATAGCCCCATCTACTTTAGGGATAGTTTTCCATAGCTCCAAATTAGCAGCAGGTAAAGGATACAATTTAGACCATTCTTTAGAAATATTAGAAACTGCGTTAGGCACAGGAAATATTTCTGGAAGATTAATAGCAGATTTGAAAAAAGAATTTAACCTGTTGTTAGGAATATTCTCACAAGGTTTAGCTTCCTCAATTCCTAAGGTGACTAAAACTTTCTTTTAAAATAGAGTGAATATGCTCAGTTTTAAATAAAAAAGATTTATCTGGTTCTGTTTTAGATGAGGGAGCCTCAGAATCAGAGGAACCATCATGAGAAGATACATCAGTATTAGTCTGATCATTACATACTTTACTAGATGATGGTAAAACATGGGCTGATCTCTTACGCTTATTTGAAGGTGAATTTTCAGTCAGGGGTTTCTGAATTGAAGCAGCAATAAAAGTCTTCATTGCTGGGGTACGCCATCTGTATCCATCAATGAATTTGAAACAGAAGGAGCATTTGAAACCATAGATACATCATTCGGACGTGATAAAAATACTATGCATGAGTCCATAAATTTGCTGAAGATGGCACTTCAGAAGTTTTACAAAAAACACACTTAGCTTTGGTAGAAAGGTGTACAACAGACTCGGGTTCTATGGTAATTTCAGGGACAGAAGCAAGATATTTCATTATGCAAACAAACTAAAAAAAGCAAAATGAAAAATATAATAAATACTAGATTGCTAAAAAAAAACTTTTGAGATTTGGAAAAGTTTGAGCTAAAGAAATGCTTCTAAAAACATTAAATATAGGGCGCTTCTTATAGCTGATCTTTTGAAGCACCTATATAAAAAAAAAATGAGGGCGAGAATGATACCGGAGGGAAACTATTTAAATTTTAAAAAATGTGCAACATTTTTGCAGGAAAAAAAGCGCGCCAGCGCACTATTACGTCACCAGGGGTTTAAAAAAGGGCGCGACACGGCGACCGCTCTTGTGTATTTTCCAAAAAACGTCCATTGGAGACTGTAACTACCCTCTGTTAAGCTAAACGCTTAATATATAAAAAGTAGATAGCTATTACAATAAGAGCCCTGACATTTTCCCATAGCTCCAGTTAAAAACATTCTGATGCTTGTCCCTGGGCTGCCTATATAACCAATATAAGCCTATGCTTGTAACAAGTGCCCAAAAGAATGCTGTGTCTAATAGTAAATATACAGACACATGACCACTATAAGCAGACAGGCAGCCAGTACTGAAAAAATCAGCAGAGGTAGAAGATAGGAGTATGTAGATCTGTAAAGGGAGGAAAAAAGATTATTACTGCAACCGAATTTACAGAGGGCCTAAAGAAGACTACCAGAGGTTTACAACATGTTGTCTAATGGTAGAACTCTCCAAACATCCCTCTGACAAGCACTGTAACTCTGAGGGGAAAACCGGACTTCAATAAACACTGAAGCACATATCTTTAAGCACATCATACTTTGAACCACCTCCAAAGGAGGCAAAGTTTAAACTGGGATATGAGTGAGGTAGGTGGGGTATTTATAGGCTTTGAGTTTTGGGAAACTTTGCCGCCTCCTGGTATGAATGTATATCCCATGTGTAACAAATCGTGGACTCTCACCACCTATATGATTTAGCTAAGCAATGAGTTCAAAATGACTAAAAATTGTTTTAAACCCTGTAATTATACCCTTTGATGTGGTTGTGAATTGTAGTTCTACATTTAGCTTTTACCTGAAAATATCAACACCTAATAAACCATGTTTCATAGCTGTTAGGTTTGTTTATTTATTTGGTTGATCGATTTTGATATACAGTATATGTTTTTACGTTAGTCACATGGATTTACATCTACTTTATGTATGTTTTCAATATCTCTAGTGGCTCCTCCTGCAGTGGCTGGACTCTCAGAGTGGCTTCAACAAAGTTTGACCAAAAGTGACCGTCCAGAGCTGACCAGCGCAAAAGTTGTAGTTTCTGGAGGTACGAGTCTAGGACTGATTCTACTATATTTGTAACATTTCTCTTCTGATTTCTCACCAGTTTTCCTGCTGGAGACCCACCTTGTAAACAGATACAAATTGTTCAGAGGATCATAGAAACTGCAGTTAAAAACTAAGATTCTTGCCAACCATAATGGGCACACTCAACTGGTTGGCAGCATTTGGTATTATTTCAGATTTAGAACCCGTGTGTGGGTGACTTTAGTTTATGTACACTTGTCTGAAGATATATAGATTGCCACCTGCACTTTGCACACCCTCTGATTATAAATCTATTACTGCTACTACTGTACACACTTTCAACTTACACAAATTTCTTTACACATATTGATTCCTCTAAATCCTCTCAACAACAGAGGTGTGGCCAAAATGAATAACATTTTTGTATACAACATTTCACCTGCAATTTAGAGGTGCAAATGCTTTCACATATGCATAAAAGTATCATACCACTTGCACACTACACACATTGATGCACTGACTACTCTCACTTAACATTATGCTCTTTGTATTTTTAGGCCGAGGCTTAAAGAATGGAGAGAACTTTAAATTGTTGTATGATCTGGCAGATCAGCTTAACGCTGCAGGTAATGGCGCCTTCTTCAGGATTTTGTATGACCTAGCAATTAAGTTGTCTCCTTTAAAGGGACAGTCTACTATAGAATTGATTTCCCCTTAACGTGTTTCCAATGACTTGGTATACCAGCAGCAGAGTATAAAATATATGGTACATTTCTCTGTTATGTTTATTTTTGTATATTAAATAGTCTTATGTTCTTTGTCACCACAACACATTTCAAATGGGCTGAGCTTGCAGGGAAATCAGATATTCTTATGTTATCACTTTCTATACACGCACCTTTTATCTTATCTCTGTCTGTATGCCAAAGCCAAAAAACAAAACACTTAAGTATTGTAATCTTCAGTATAGGTGTGAATACTACAAACAGAAAATATTTAAATTAGCTTTTTAAATATAATTTAATACAATTCGGCAGATAAAATAGATTATTGGGTAGAACATTTTACAGTACACTGTCCCTTTAAGTAATATGTCTGTCATTTTGTACATTTTAGTAATAAAGGGATGGATTAATAATAAACCTGTTTAGAGAGATTTGACAGAGGCTAAATCCATTTCTCTGCGTTTCTTTAGTGGGTGCTTCACGTGCGGCAGTAGATGCTGGCTTTGTTCCCAATGATATGCAGGTGGGACAGACCGGCAAAATTGTGGCACCGGTAAGTATAAATCTTATCCAGTTGTAACTATTGCTATTAATACCATTTATTATTTCTAAGAATCATCCCTAATAAGAGCATAATTTGCTCTTTGTGATTTTTTTTGAAAAAGGGATAAGAAATGTCAGGGTAGTTGATTAAAAGTGTTATTTACAGTTGCACCACTTTGTTGGTTTAGATCTAAGAAATATGTTTGTTTTTCACTAGTACTTTAGTAAATTTGATGTTTTGTTTCGCACTCTCTTTCTGGCTACAAAGGGGTTAAAGAGCCAGATTAAAGGGGATCCAAGACGTGCCATCCAAATTGCTTTTACGTTTAATCCCTGGGGAGCCGAACATCAACCACTTTCAGCTAAATGCACTGACATATTAATATTTTACAGCAATTTAATGTTTTTTCCGGCTGCCCCTAAGGACTTGGGAATCAATTTGCGAACGTTGTTCTCCTGCAGTTAAAGGCTGAGCTGGATAATTCAGGATGAAAGAGGCTGTCAGCCCAGAGCTTTTTAAGGGGTTTATTAAGAAACATGAAATCCCCTCCCCCCTGCTTAAAGTTTTATGCTTAAATATTTCTCAATCATTTACAGTCTGAAAAACACAATTCTGTGTAAAATAGAATGTAATCAAACTCCCATACAGGTCTTATTGTGGAATTATTTTATTTAAAAATGACACTGATTTTGAACATGGTTTTAGTTTAACAAAGAACAGTTAAAATGCATGTTTTCATCTGAATTAAACTTATATATGTAATCAATATCACTATGTTGTGTTTAAACCTATGGCTGTTGTGGACCCATTAAGCTGTAAACTACAGGATGTTGCATATCTACCTTATACAATGTATACTGCCACAGTTGTGTGGTGATTTTGCTGATTGTCTTTACAGAATATTTGTAGGCAGATTACCCCTGCCAAAATCTAGATGTCAACGAGTTGCTATGGCAACAGTCTGAGTCACAGATTGCGGTTGGTTTAGGATTAGTGATTAGGATAGCACTGGTGGTAATGTCACCCACTATGTTGTTGTAACGGAAACATTGTTGCAGTCCGTACTAGCTACTGAATCATAGCTGCTGCAACATTTTGGCAAACTTTAAGAGACATGAAACAAACATTTTCTTTCATGATTCAGATAAGAGTATAAAATTTAAAACAGCTTTCCAATTTGATCTTATCTAATTTGTTTTGTGCTCTTGGTATCCTTTGTTAAAAAGCATATCTAGGTAGGCTCAAGAGCAGCAATGCACTACTGGGAGATTTGTAGCTTTGCATATATGCCTTTTGTCATTGGCATATTCAATATATTCAGATAGCTCCCAGTAGTGCATTGCTGCTCATGCATCAAAGGATGTTAAGAGAATGAAGCAAATTTAATAATAGAAGTAAATGGAAAAGTTTTAAAAACATATGTGCTATATGAATTATGAAAGGAAAAAATGTGGGTTTCATGTTCCTTTTAAAGGGACATTAAAGTGATGGTAAAGTCTCCTCTTTTGAAAAACAGATCTGGAATGTTAGTGATATTTTAGATGGAGTTTCATTCAGTTGTAATGAAGATGAGCTATAATTTACTTTTTAATATAGATATGAAATTCAAATACCCTTCGCTCCGCCACCCACTTCAAAAGTAAATTTTGTTGTGAATTAACAGTTTGAATTGTTCTCCTCCAATCAGGGCTCTAGCTACAACAAAAGTGCCATATGGGGAGAGTGTGTAAATACTTATTTCATATGTTAAGAAGTAGGCATCTTTATACTAGGTCAACTTTTTGGAAAATATGTAACCTTGAATCTTATATATTATACTCCGTTGTGATGTTACAGCTTCACATAGAATGCATGAACTGATTGTTCTACAACTGATGATCAATGCACCTGTGCTGAATTAAATCTTGATTGAGCTGATGGTTTTTACCTACATCTAAATAAATCTATTATGATTCATTTTCTCTTAAAGGACCAGCCAACACAGTAGATTTGCATAATCAACAAATGCAAGATAACAAGACAATGTAATAACACTTATTCTGAACTTCAAATGAGTAGTAGATTTTTTTTATGACAATTTTAAAAGTTATGTATTTTTCCACTCCCCCTGTACCATGTGACAGCCATCAGCCAATCACAAATGCATACACGTACCATGTGACAGCATCAGCTATTCACAAATGCATACACACTTATTCTTGCACATGATCAGTAGGAGCTGGTGACTCAAAAAGTTTAAATATAAAAAGACTGTGCACATTTTGTTAATGGAAGTAAATTGGAAAGTTTTTTTAAAAGGGCTTGATTGAGTGTTCCTTTAAATAGTTTTTCTGTCCTATCTCTAGGAACTTTATATTGCTGTTGGAATCTCAGGAGCCATACAACATCTTGCTGGCATGAAAGATAGCAAGGTAATTTTATCATCTTGAGATATTTGTTACATTTATTTAAGGGAAATGCGTCAACAATAATGGTGTTTTTTTTTACTGTAGAGATTAAAGGGACGGTATACACTAATTTTCATATAACTGAATTTGATAGACACCACAAAAAAGAGAAATATGCACATATACTGATATAAAAATCCAGTATAAAACCTTATAGAAACTTCCTTAGAACCGCCCATTTAAGCACTATTGATGAGGTTAGGCTGGGACACCCAGTGAAAGGGGCTGGAAAATCAAGATGAGCAGACACCCCCCCCTCCTTCCCTACATATGAAAAGACCCATTAGACAAAGAGGAGCAAGCTTGAATCTGTAGATGTCAGTATACATCTAAAACTTTGGGGTTTGGTTAAGAGTCTGAAAATCAGCACAATGTTATTTAAAAATAAGCAAAACTATACATTGTTGCAAAATACTCCCAGATAGGCTATATAAATGTATCATCTACAAAACATTTATGCAAAGAAATCTAGTGTGTAATGTCCCTTTAAATTTCACAGCTGCAAGCATAAATTCCAACTTGTTTATAATGTGCATTCGGATCCTTTGTGAGGATCCAAATGTGGAAGTAAGCGGCCACTCTTGCCGTTTTTTCGGAGGCGGATTGATTCTTGTGAAAGATCACCACGCTAAGATCTGGATTTGCACAGATCTTAGCGTGGTGATCTTTCAGAAGAATATAGCCCCATGAACTAAGCACCGCACGGGCAAGGTTCTCAGCTTGAGAACCTGTTCATGCAGCTTTGCAGCGAACAGGCATCTGACCCTGTATGTCCGATGCCCATATCTACCATTACGCACAGCATTGGTTCTTTTTCCATGTTTCTCTGAACTAATTTAAAAAAATAAAATAAAAACAATACAGGAAACAAAATAAATGGGAGAACTGGGCGAGTGTAAAAATAAAAAAAATAAAAAATATATTTTACAAGTAGGGGTAGAATCATGCATACATTTCCAAAATGGGTTAGTTTAAAAATACTAATTATATTTTGCCACTTAGCACTATCTTGTAATGTAGCTTCTAATTTGTAATTAATTTTAATTAAATAGTTAAGGTATAAATTACTAGACTGTGTTGTTTTAGGAAGGTGCACTAATGCTAAATGTGGAACCATAAAATGTTTTCCATTATGTACACCGAAGAATTTTTTTTTTTTCCCATTTCATAGGGTGGTATTTTCCCATATTAAAATAGGTCTACAAGCTAGTTATTTTCCAACATTCCTTAGTCTGATTAAAAAAATAAATTTTAAAAAGTTATCATTTGTGTGAGAGTAATGAAGTGAATACCAATGTCTATAAACAGCTTTAGCACAAGGTTGAAATGATTCTGAACCATACTGTCCTAAATACAGTGCAGCTAGAAAATGCCAGTTACCTCCAGGTTAAAGTAATGGTTTACTGCTTGAGTCAAGCTCATGGATTTCAGTTTCCCATGACATTTGTAAAGCTAGCAGACTTGCTTAAAGCAACAGTAAACTCCAAATGTTTACTGTTTTAAAAGATAGATATTCCCTTTATTACTGATTCCGCAGTTTTGCATAACCAACACAGTTATATTAACCCCTTAATGACCAAGGACGTACCAGGTACGTCCTACAAAAAACGGTCGTTAACGAGCAAGGGCGTGCCTGGTACGTCCTCGGGGGTTTCACGATCGCTTTCACCTGCTTTCAGGGTATTGCAATGATGCATCGATATTGAGGCATCCTGCAATACCCTTTTTTTTTTTTTTTTTTTTTAAAGCAACCGATGCAGAGAGCCTGCGAAGGTGCCAATCGTTGGTGGCGTGGGAGGGATAGCAGGGAGGCGGGTGGGCGGCCACTCCCTGTTCACTGGTGGAGATCCTGTTAGGCAGGATGATGGGTCCGGGAGCGCGCGCAGGAGGCGGGAGCGGTTGGGATCTCTACACTCTGGCAAAGTGTAAGGGAAGGAGGGAGAGGGGGGAATCAATGTTGAAAAAGGGATCAGGAGGGGGCAGGGTATTGAGGGGGGGCAGCTACACTACAATTTTTTTTTTTTAATAATAAAAAAAGGCTAAATTTTTAGCAAACTGGGTACTGACAGACAACTGCTAGTACCCAAGATGGTGGCAAATAGGTAGAGGGGGGAGGGTTAGAGAGCTGTTTGGGGGGGATCAGGGAGGTTGGGGGCTAAAGGGGGATCCAACACTGCAGAATATATGTAAAAATAGAATTAGTGCCTTATTTTAGTACTGGCAGACTTTCTTCTAATTACCAAAAAGCAATGCCAAAGCCATATATGTCTGCTATTTCTGAACAAAGGGGATCACAGAGAAGCATTTACAACCATTTGTGCCATAATTGCACAAGCTGTTTGTAAATAATTTCAGTGAGAAACCTAAAGTTAGTGAAAAAGTTAACTTTTTTTTTTTTTATCTGGCAGTGAAATGGTCTAGATCATTACTTTAGGTTGTCTACTAAAAAACAAAATCTATACATGTGAAGGATTATTCAAGGATTCCTGACAGATGATTTGAAAATAGGAAAGTGCTACTTGTAGTTATTGCCCTATAACTTGCATTTCTAAACTCAGGACAAATTTTAGAAACTATTTAGCATGGGTGTTTTTGGTGGTTGTAGATGTGTAACAGATTTGGGGGGTCAAAGTTAGAAAAACTGTGGGGTTTTTTTCTTCCATTTTTTCATAATTTTATTTTAAAAAAAAGATAGTAAATTATAAGATATGATGAAAATAATGGTACCTTTTAGAAAGTCCATTTAATGGCGAGAAAAACAAAATTTATGCTTACCTGATAAATTTCTTTCTTTCCGGTCATGGAGAGTCCACAATTTAATTCCAATTACTAGTAGGAATTCAACTGCTGGCCAGCAGGAGGAGGCAAAGAGAACCCCAGCAGAGCTGTGAAGTGTCACTTCCCTTACCCATAATCCCCAGTCATTCGGCCAAAGGAAAATGGAAAAAGAAGATAACACAAGGGTATAGAGGTGCCTGAGGTTTATACCAAAACATTTGCCGTCTTAAATGTAATGAGCAGGTTGTGGACTCTCCATAAATTTTGTTTTCTTTCCTATGGCATGGAGAGTGCACAATTTCATTCCAATTACTAGTGGGAACCAATACCCAAGCTAGATGACACAGAATGAAAGGGAGGGAGAACAAGACAGGCGGACCTAAACAGAAGGCACCAACGCTTGAAGAACTTTTCTCCGAAAAGATGCCTCAGCCGAGGCAAAAGTATAAAATTTGTAGAATTTGGAAAAATTATGCAATGTGGACCAAGTGGCCGCCTTGCAGATTTGCTCCACAGATGCTTCATTTTTGAAAGCCCAGGAAGAAGAGACAGCCCTAGTGGAATGAGCCGTAATTCTCTCCGGAGACTGTTGTCCAGCTGTCTTATATGCTAATCGGATAACGCTTCTCAACCAGAGAGAGAGAGCAGAAGTTGCCTTCTGACCCTTACGCTTACCTACAAAAACAACAAACAAGGCAGTAGACTGCCGAAAATCTTTAGTTGCTTGTAGATAACATTTTAGAGCATGCACAACATCCAGGTTGTGTAACAGACGTTCCTTCTGAGAAGGAGGATTCGGACAAAAGGAAGGAACAACAATTACTTGATTGATGTTGCGATTCGATACCACTTTGGGAAGAAAACCCAATTTAGTAGGAAGGACCACCTTATCCGCATGAAAAATAAGGTAAGGGGATCACACTGCAAAGCCGAAAGCTTGGAAACTCTGCGAGCAGATGAAATAGCAAGTAGAAACAAAACTTTCCACGATAACAACTTAATATCAACCGAATGCATAGGCTCAAATGGAGCCTGCTGCAAAATTTTAAGAACAAGCTTAAGGCTCCAGGGAGGAGCAACAGGTTTAAACACAGGCCTGATTTTGACCAAGCCCGGAAAAAAAGATTGATCATCTGGCAGATCTGCCAAACGTTTGTGCAAAAGGATAGACAGTGCAGAAATCTGACCCTTCAGAGTACTGACTGACAAACCTTTCTCCAGGCCATCCTGAAGAAAAGACAAAATGCGGGGAAACCTAACCCGACTCCAAGAGAGAATCTTTCGATTCGCACCAATAAAGGTATTTACGCCATAGCTTATGGTAAATGTTGCGAGAAAACCGGATACTAGCCTGAAACATGGTATCAAAGACCTTCTCAGAAAAACCACGCCTAGCCAAGACTAGGCGTTAAATCTCCAAGCAGTCAGCTTCAGAGAATTTAGATTTTGGAAGAGGAAGGGACCCTGAAGTAGAAGGTCCTTCCTCAAAGGCAACCTCCAAGAGGGAAGAAATGATATCTGCACCAGATCCGCAAACCAGATCCTGCGAGGCCAGGCAGGGGCTATTAGAATCCCGATGCCCTCTCCTGATTGATTGCAAACAATTACTCGAGGAAGGAGGGCAAACAGAGGGAACAAGTATGCTAGATCGAAGTCCCAAGGAACCACCAGAGCATCAATCCGAACTGCTTGAAGATCTCTTAATCTTGACCCGAACCTTGGAAGCTTGGCGTTCAGATGAAACGCCATGAGATCCAACTCCGGAACCCCCCACCTGAGGGTTATCCTTGTGAATACTTCCGGATGGAGAGCCCACTCTCCTGGAAGAAAGGTCTGCCTGCTCAGAAAATCCGCTAACCAGTAGTCCACCCCTGGGATGTGGATGGCAGATAGGAGACAATTGTGAGCTTCTGCTCACTGGAAAATGCGAGTCACCTCCTACACAGCTAAGGAATTCAGAGTTTCTCCCTGGTGGTAGATACACACCACTAAGGAGATGTTGACCGACTGAAATCTGATAAATCGGACTGAACCTAGCTGAAGCCAAGCTGTAGAGCATTGAAGATTGCTCTCAGTTCCAAGATGTTTATTAGGAAAGAAGACTCCTCTTCTTTAAGAACCCCAAACTGCTCCCCTGCCCGATAAATTGGCATCTGTGGTCACAATCTCCCAAGATGGCCTCAGGAAGCAAGCTCCCTGAGACAACCACTAAGATAGTCCCTCACTGTTGAATCTAGGACTATCTTTTGAGAAAGATCCGAGTGGTCTCCATTCCATTGTCTGAGCATGCATAATTGTAGAGGTCTCAGATGGAAACGAGCAGACAGAATAATGTCCATGGAAACAACCATGAGACCAATTACTTCTATACACATTGCCACTGATGGATTGATAGAGGACTAAAGAAAAAATAGGCAGCAAGAAGATTTAATTTTTACCTTCGTCAAGAAAAGACGATCAAGTCTATGATCGTCCTCAAAAAAACTTACCCTGGTAATTGGCACCAAGGAATTAGAAATGCTCCCTGTGTATCATGAGTAATAGTTGACACAATTCTTAGGAGAAAATTTCAAAATACTGAATAAAAAATATGATTTGAAAAAGGATAAACAGCTTGTGCGCACAAATTGCAAGGTGCAAGTAGCTGCAAACCTTCCACTTGCAAGGCAGCTAAGCTAACCATCAGGCTACTACAACCGGCAAAATGTAACAGTCCTGGGTACAACACCCTTTAGTATGAGACATCTACGGTAGGAAAGGGACAAAAATAATAATCACTAGAGCATACATATAAAATGTGTATATGGCAAAATTAAGCAGATATAATGCTTAAAACAATATAAGTATATACCTATACTGAAACAGGATAGAGATAAATTAAATGATAATAAATCCTAAACCCATACTATAAATAAGATAGTCGTAACAACTTGCTTATATACTATAGCCAGCTTTTACGCAGACTTCAGCATTGCTGAAAGGTTAGCTAGGGATAATACAGGAATCCGGCTGGTAGTTTACCCACTGAACCACATGTGGTCAGATTTATAACAATCTCCCGTATATATTCTACTACAGCAATATAATATAAAATACGAACATGGAATAATCTCTAAAGACGTATATTTAATATGTTTAACAGGAAATATAAACCGACATAAGGTTTATTACAATATCCAGAAGATCTTTCTACGGTAGAGAGAGGGATAATCAAGAAAAAATTAATATCCCCCAACTTAAAGGGACAGTCTAGTCCAAAATAAACTTTCATGATTCATATAGAGAATGTCATTTTAAACAATTTTCCAATTTACTTTTAGCACCAATTTTGCTTTGTTCTCTTGGTATTCTTAGTTGAAAGCTAAACCTAGGAGGTTCATATGCTAATTTTTAAGCCCTTGCAGGCTGCCTTTTCTCTCAGGGCATTTTGACAGTTTTTCACCACTAGAGGGTATTAGTTCATATGTGTCATATAGATAACTGTGCTCATGCACGTGGAGTTCAGGTTAGCCAGCTCTGATTGGCTAAAATGGATATCTGTCAAAAGAAGTGAAATAAGGGGGCAGTTTGCAGAGGCTTTGATACAAGGTAATCACAGAGGTAAAAAGTGTATTTATATAACAGTGTTGGTTGTGCAAAACTAGGGAATGGGTAATAAAGGGATTATCTATCTTTTTAAACGATAAAAATTCTGGTGTAGACTGTCCCTTTAAATCTTAATTATGTACAGTAGGCATAAGATAAGATAAGCAGTTCTAATGCTTATAAGACATTTATCATATAATCTACTGTAGAAAAGGGAAATTATGAAAAAATTGTAATATCTCTAAAAACACTCTCATAATATATACGGCAGACAAGGTAAAAAAAAAAGCAGACCTAAAGCTTATACCATAGTCTAACCTTACTATAGCAAGATAGAGATAACATGAAG
Source organism: Bombina bombina (assembly GCF_027579735.1). NCBI lineage: Eukaryota > Metazoa > Chordata > Amphibia > Anura > Bombinatoridae > Bombina > Bombina bombina. The sequence goes on along the minus strand of NC_069504.1, from coordinate 469,569,515 downwards.
ATTGAAATAATCCAGAAAACATACAGGAAATGAGAGATCGGATAATCAGACATCATATTGTAACAATGTCCAGAATATATCTAAAAAGGATAGGGATAAACCTTCTTGATAAAGGCCGCATAAAGGCTGAAACGTGTAGATGTGTACTTTTGTTCCCTGGATTTTAACCTAAAGACACCAGAGCGCTCTGCGATCGTCTTATTTTCAAACAAGCCGCCAAAGGACTGACAGCGTGGGAGACTCCAGCTGATTGGCTTACATCCGGACACGTGACTACTCCGAGCATACGGAGCCGACTACGTCACACGCCAACGGATCGAGGTTGGAAGAGAGGGGTTACAGAAACTGAGAACGACCCGGACACTAACTCAGGTGATATACATACCCGGCAAAGACACCAGTCGACGTAACACAGAGTAGAGAAGTCTTGCTCTGAAGGTTGGTCGCACTCTCAAGGTAATTGATGCCCCTAGCCCAGATCCGGTAGCGCTTTCAATCATTATACGTGTATCATTGGCAAACTAATGAGTGGAGATTGTTGCTATACTGTACTTGCTGTCTAAATACCCCTGCATTGCCTGAAAAATATCTTATGCTTGAAAAGACTTTGTACAGATTTCAACTATTGGATCATCTTTTTTATAAACGTATCGTTCTAATACTTGAACGGATTTTTAAATAACCCCATTTTTTAAACCATTTTTAAACCACCGGTGGTATAGCATTTTGTGTGAATAGTATTTTGTGTGAATATATGAATTGTTTGGTACATTAAATTATTGTATTATATCTTGATTTCGTCTAATGCATCTATCTTAACCATTTGCATATTGAAAATTAACTCATTTTCTATATATTGAACTTTTGAGATACCGTGCTTGTTTTTTAGCGCCACATCCATCTTTCTTCTTAACACTTCTTTAGAACTGCTCTCAGAGTGCATTTCTTTCTTTGATGTGTGCAGGTATTAGATTGGTGTAAGGAAGTTTAAACCCATTTGTGTTTTCTGGATAGGGATAAACCATGAACATGACAATCCCTAAAAACATCAGTTAAAATGTACAAACTGTAGAATTTTGTAATCATCAGCAGGAAGTCGTAAATAATATACAAATCCCTGCTAAATAGAACAGATAAAGTTAATTAATCATATTACTCTCAATATATATTCACAGAATGAGAGTGAATGTTAATGCCCTTAATGCATAACAATATATATTTAAAAAAAAAAAAAAAAAGAGCATGCATTAGCAAGGAGTTGCCACCAGATGGTGCCAAATTCTAATAGAAACAGAGTATTTATCAGGAGAAAATAAATCCTGAAAAATAAAACTGCAGGATAAATGTTTTATTAAAACAAAATCTCCCTCAATAAAAAAAAAAACCCTCATTTCCTTGTGGCATTATTATCAGTACACAAAAAACTGATATAAAACAACTTAGGAGGGGAAATAACTTAAATTATGCTTACCTGATAATTTTCTTTTCTTCAGATGGAAAGAGTCCACAGCTGCATTTATTACTTTTGGGAATTCAGAATCTGGCCACCAGGAGGAGGAAAAGACACCCCAGCCAAAGGCTTTAAATACTCCTCCCACTCCCCTCATCCCCCAGTCATTCTGCAGAGGAACAAGGAACAGTAGAAGAAATATCAGGGTGAAAAATGTGCCAGAAGAACAAAAATAAGACGCCCCACAGAAAAAATACGGGCGGGGAGCTGTGGACTCTTTCCATCTGAAGAAAAGAAAATGATCAGGTAAGCATAATTTAAGTTTTTCTTCATAAATGGAAAGAGTCCACAGCTGCATTCATTACTTTTGGGAAAACAATACCCAAGCTATACAGGACACAGAATGCAAAAATGGGAGGGTACAAGAGGCGGCCCATTCTGAGGGCACCAGGCCTGAAAACCCCTACCCAACAAAATACTGCTTCGTCCGAAGCCGAGAACAACTTTGAAAAAAAAGGAAAAGGCCCAAGGACACTGACCTGCAAATAGTCCACAGCCTTGCTAGAGACCGCAGGAACTAGACTCGACTGAGTTAACAGCTTCCAAGAGACACCGTCACCCAGCAGTCGGTCTCCAAACACACCCCTTACTAAAGAAAGGGAACAAAGAAGAAAAGGCACAGAGAAAACATGATTGTACTTGTAAAGCGCAGCTAATCACTCTTAAGGGACTCAAAGCGCTGCTCATTTTATCAAACTTGAAAGGAGGAAAGGCTGAGTAGACCTTGCCGGGAATCGAACTTGCAACCCTCGGTTTGCTATAGTACAGAGTAGCCATAGTGCATTAGTGTGCTGAGCTAGCTGTCCAGCTAGCATAAGGAACTCCAGGAAAAAAAAACACTAAAAAGGGCTCAAACACAGAGCAAAAAAAACAAGAAACCGGGTCAGGCTAACAGAGACCCAACCAGTCTCATAGAAACAAGGGGAGGCAACGCCCAGAACCCAGAAATACAGAAACCACGGGATAAGGCCGGGAGTCTGAAAACAGAGAGAGGATCTTCCCCTAACACAGTGCAACCGCACTCTAGAAAGCAACTAAAGACGAAGGTCCCCAAGTCAGAAAAAGGTAGCTCAGAATACCGAAATATTGAGAAACGAAACCTTGTGCAGCAAGCACAGTTAGGTCTGACGAACAGCACCTGAAGCAGAAACTCTGCACGCTGCAGTCATCTAAAAATGACTCAAACTTAAATGCTTGCAGGGCAAGTAGAAAGCAGCTGAAGATAGGATCCTTCAGATTGCTAATTCTTCACTAACGACTGGAGCAATAGATCTCGGATCCTGCTCCAACACCGGACCAGCCCAAGTGACAGACATGTCCAATAGACAGGGGGGACAGAAAAACCCCAACCACAAGCCCCCAGTGAATGGAAAGAAAAAGGGGGGCTCACCCACCCCAACAGAGTTTGGGTGCCATCCGAATCCGCTCCTTCAAAATAAGGCACTCCCAAGGAGAACCCCCTAGGACCTGGAACAGAGAAAAGTGCAATAGATCTGTAGGAAGACCTGTCACTACTCTCCTAGACAGTCTCTATGTAGAGAGATCAATTTCCAACAGGTGGAACAGAGCCCACAGAGCAGCAGATGCTGCCCCTTACAGAAATAAGCCACCTGATCCAACCTCCTACACACAGGCAGGACAATGACCCTCCAGAGAGAGGAAACCGCAGCTCATAAGGAAGACAAACTATCCCCTCAAAAGGAAAGGGCACAGATAAGAACAGCGTACATGTCCACAAGGCATGAAGCCATAGTATGATCAAAACACGGACCAAATGCAAAAATCATCCAGACACCACAGTTGACCCAACAGAGAAACTCCCCATGAAAAAGAGCAAACTCCGTCTGAAGGACAAGTCAGGCCTTAAAGTTTATAACCAGTACCCAAAGGTGGATGTGAACTCTGGCCTTCCTGCTTGCAAGCCCAATGAGCTAGCCCTTATGTCGCAACATAGGGTCCCTGAAAAAACTGGGTCGTCCCGAACTAGTCCACAAGATCATAAGTCTCCAGACATCCAAGATGGATCCAAGACAAGAACTATGGACACGGGACCCAGAATCGTCCTAGAACGAACGACGCCCCCAAGGAACACAAGATACCCCATCTGAACCCGGAAAACGGGTACTGGACTCACTCGTAATTCCCAGCCCAAAGGGAAGATAACACCCTTGGCCGGAGGTCAACACCCCCCTAACAAGGTGCTAGGCCACAACAAAGTCACACGATTTCTCTAGAGCCCAAAGGCCCCAAGGGCAACAAAAGGGGAACGAGAACAGAGTCACCCGAAAGAGAGAGTAGAAAGGAAAGACCAGAGCCTCACAGCCTTCACTTCCTAATTAAGCAGCCAAAGCCGCCAGAAAAAACGGATGAAGTCCAGAAAGTCTCGACCCAAAGGAAGAGAACCTCTAAAAGGAACAAGTCCTAAAAGGACACTTTCAAAGAGACCATGAAAGGCAAAACCGTAATAACGGCGGTATGAAGGACCTAAATCCTCCAAGCCTCCAACCCACAACGGGAAGGAACACTCTAGTTCCCTGAAAAATCGGAAGCGACTGAGCATGTCGCCACGAATCTCAGCGGAGTCCCGGCCCACTAGCTTGAAAGGCAATTGAGGTCTGAACCAATCCCCCATGCCCCTAAGCAACCACTGACCATCAAGTCCTCTCAGGATGCTAGTTGAAGCTTGTAAAATAAAACGAGAAACAACACAAATCATATTGTGATCACTAGGCGTCCTCACCGGACCAACCGGACATAAAAAGGCGCCACGTGTCTGAACTAGGCCTCAAAGACAGAAGGATTTGTACCCAGTCAGGACCAGCCTGAAACCAAGGGCCCCAGCACTGTCAAGGCCACATAGAGTCTCCCCCAAGATGGAGGGCTAAAGAACAGTCAGACAGACTTTTGTAAACAGTGCGACCACAAAATCGTGAGTATCAATTCCAGAGAGGAAAGTTCCCGAAGGAAACATCACACCACAACCTGAGCTTTAGACAAAATAAAAATCATCCTCACCGGATGAAAATAAAAAATAAGGCAACCCGTAGGTTATCGCCCAGGAAGAACAGACAGACCCGCAGTACCAGCCCAACGTGTCCGAAACTTCCAAGCTCAGAACTGGAAAAGGATACACAAATAACAAAGACTATAAGAAGATTACTTCATCCCCTTATGTCAATGTATGCAAGCCAGTCGAAGAGTAAGATTGAGAATCCCCAGACCCATTAAGAGTGGGATCCTCCAGCAATGCCAAAAGCGTGCCTTAGTAGAACATAAAGGCGCCCCAGTCTATAACGAAAGGCGCAACATACCTCCAC